>NW_027368826.1:0-46950 GCF_046119375.1 Phyllobates terribilis | reverse complement strand
GGCATCTCACTCTCTTTGAATCTTCTTTATCATGCTAAGAGGAGCAGGAAAAAGCAAAAAATTTCAGAATTGCACCTTGCAATGCGGAGAAATTACTGTTTGTGCATTTACAATATTCATTGATTTTTGCCATTGAAAAACGTCCAGAAATGATTGAAGCTACTGACTGAATGAAAGGAGCTGGCATCTCACTCTCTTTGAATCTTCTTTATCATGCTAAGAGGAGCAGGAAAAAGCAAAAAATTTCAGAATTGCACCTTGCAATGTGGAGAAATTACTGTTTGTGCATTTACAATATTCATTGATTTTTGCCATTGAAAAACATCATGTTATTCATATACCAGAAATGATTGAAGCTACTGACTGAATGAAAGGAGCTGGCATCTCACTCTCTTTGAATCTTCTTTATCATGCTAAGAGGAGCAGGAAAAAGCAAAAAATTTCAGAATTGCACCTTGCAATGCGGAGAAATTACTGTTTGTGCTTTTACAATATTCATTGATTTTTGCCATTGAAAAACATCATGTTATTCATATACCAGAAATGTTTGAAGCTACTGACTGAATGAAAGGAGCTGGCATCTCACTCTCTTTGAATCTTCTTTATCATGCTAAGAGGAGCAGGAAAAAGCAAAAAATTTCAGAATTGCACCTTGCAATGCGGAGAAATTACTGTTTGTGCATTTACAATATTCATTGATTTTTGCCATTGAAAAACGTCCAGAAATGATTGAAGCTACTGACTGAATGAAAGGAGCTGGCATCTCACTCTCTTTGAATATTCTTTATCATGCTAAGAGGAGCAGGAAAAAGCGAAAAATTTCAGAATTGCACCTTGCAATGCGGAGAAATTACTGTTTGTGCATTTACAATATTCATTGATTTTTGCCATTGAAAAACGTCCAGAAATGATTGAAGCTACTGACTGAATGAAAGGAGCTGGCATCTCACTCTCTTTGAATCTTCTTTATCATGCTAAGAGGAGCAGGAAAAAGCAAAAAATTTCAGAATTGCAACTTGCAATGCAGAGAAATTACTGTTTGTGCATTTACAATATTCATTGATTTTTGCCATTGAAAAACATCATGTTATTCATATACCAGAAATGATTGAAGCTACTGACTGAATGAAAGGAGCTGGCATCTCACTCTCTTTGAATCTTCTTTATCATGCTAAGAGGAGCAGGAAAAAGCAAAAAATTTCAGAATTGCACCTTGCAATGCGGAGAAATTACTGTTTGTGCATTTACAATATTCATTGATTTTTGCCATTGAAAAACGTCCAGAAATGATTGAAGCTACTGACTGAATGAAAGGAGCTGGCATCTCACTCTCTTTGAATCTTCTTTATCATGCTAAGAGGAGCAGGAAAAAGCAAAAAATTTCAGAATTGCACCTTGCAATGCGGAGAAATTACTGTTTGTGCTTTTACAATATTCATTGATTTTTGCCATTGAAAAACATCATATTATTCATATACCAGAAATGTTTGAAGCTACTGACTGAATGAAAGGAGCTGGCATCTCACTCTCTTTGAATCTTCTTTATCATGCTAAGAGGAGCAGGAAAAAGCAAAAAATTTCAGAATTGCACCTTGCAATGCGGAGAAATTACTGTTTGTGCATTTACAATATTCATTGATTTTTGCCATTGAAAAACGTCCAGAAATGATTGAAGCTACTGACTGAATGAAAGGAGCTGGCATCTCACTCTCTTTGAATCTTCTTTATCATGCTAAGAGGAGCAGGAAAAAGCAAAAAATTTCAGAATTGCACCTTGCAATGCGGAGAAATTACTGTTTGTGCATTTACAATATTCATTGATTTTTGCCATTGAAAAACGTCCAGAAATGATTGAAGCTACTGACTGAATTAAAGGAGCTGGCATCTCACTCTCTTTGAATCTTCTTTATCATGCTAAGAGGAGCAGGAAAAAGCAAAAAATTTCAGAATTGCACCTTGCAATGCGGAGAAATTACTGTTTGTGCATTTACAATATTCATTGATTTTTGCCATTGAAAAACATCATGTTATTCATATACCAGAAATGATTGAAGCTACTGACTGAATGAAAGGAGCTGGCATCTTACTCTCTTTGAATCTTCTTTGTCATGCTAAGAGGAGCAGGAAAAAGCAAAAAATTTCAGAATTGCAGATTGCAATGCGGAGAAATTACTGTTTGTGCATTTACAATATTCATTGATTTTTGCCATTGAAAAACGTCCAGAAATGATTGAAGCTACTGACTGAATGAAAGGAGCTGGCATCTCACTCTCTTTGAATCTTCTTTATCATGCTAAGAGGAGCAGGAAAAAGCAAAAAATTTCAGAATTGCACCTTGCAATGCGGAGAAATTACTGTTTGTGCATTTACAATATTCATTGATTTTTGCCATTGAAAAACGTCCAGAAATGATTGAAGCTACTGACTGAATGAAAGGAGCTGGCATCTCACTCTCTTTGAATCTTCTTTATCATGCTAAGAGGAGCAGGAAAAAGCAAAAAATTTCAGAATTGCACCTTGCAATGCGGAGAAATTACTCTTTGTGCATTTACAATATTCATTGATTTTTGCCATTGAAAAACATCATGTTATTCATATACCAGAAATGTTTGAAGCTACTGACTGAATGAAAGGAGCTGGCATCTCACTCTCTTTGAATCTTCTTTATCATGCTAAGAGGAGCAGGAAAAAGCAAAAAATTTCAGAATTGCACCTTGCAATGCGGAGAAATTACTGTTTGTGCATTTACAATATTCATTGATTTTTGCCATTGAAAAACATCATGTTATTCATATACCAGAAATGTTTGAAGCTACTGACTGAATGAAAGGAGCTGGCATCTCACTCTCTTTGAATCTTCTTTATCATGCTAAGAGGAGCAGGAAAAAGCAAAAAATTTCAGAATTGCACCTTGCAATGTGGAGAAATTACTGTTTGTGCATTTACAATATTCATTGATTTTTACCATTGAAAAACGTCCAGAAATGATTGAAGCTACTGACTGAATGAAAGTAGCTGGCATCTCACTCTCTTTGAATCTTCTTTATCATGCTAAGAGGAGCAGGAAAAAGCAAAAAATTTCAGACTTGCACCTTGCAATGCGGAGAAATTACTGTTTGTGCATTTACAATATTCATTGATTTTTGCCATTGAAAAACATCATGTTATTCATATACCAGAAATGTTTGAAGCTACTGACTGAATGAAAGGAGCTGGCATCTCACTCTCTTTGAATCTTCTTTATCATGCTAAGAGGAGCAGGAAAAAGCAAAAAATTTCAGAATTGCACCTTGCAATGCGGAGAAATTACTGTTTGTGCATTTACAATATTCATTGATTTTTGCCATTGAAAAACGTCCAGAAATGATTGAAGCTACTGACTGAATGAAAGGAGCTGGCATCTCACTCTCTTTGAATCTTCTTTATCATGCTAAGAGGAGCAGGAAAAAGCAAAAAATTTCAGAATTGCACCTTGCAATGCGGAGAAATTACTGTTTGTGCATTTACAATATTCATTGATTTTTGCCATTGAAAAACGTCCAGAAATGATTGAAGCTACTGACTGAATGAAAGGAGCTGGCATCTCACTCTCTTTGAATCTTCTTTATCATGCTAAGAGGAGCAGGAAAAATCAAAAAATTTCAGAATTGCACCTTGCAATGCGGAGAAATTACTGTTTGTGCATTTACAATATTCAATGATTTTTGCCATTGAAAAACATGTTATTCATATACCAGAAATGTTTGAAGCTACTGACTGAATGAAAGGAGCTGGCACCTCACTCTCTTTGAATCTTCTTTATCATGCTAAGAGGAGCGGGAAAAAGCAAAAAATTTCAGAATTGCACCTTGCAATGCGGAGAAATTACTGTTTGTGCATTTACAATATTCATTGATTTTTGCCATTGAAAAACATCCAGAAATGATTGAACGTACTGACTGAATGAAAGGAGCTGGCATCTCACTCTCTTTGAATCTTCTTTATCATGCTAAGAGGAGCAGGAAAAAGCCAAAAATTTCAGAATTGCACCTTGCAATGCGGAGAAATTACAGTTTGTGCATTTACAATATTCATTGATTTTTGCCATTGAAAAACATCCAGAAATGATTGAAGCTACTGACTGAATGAAAGGAGCTGGCATCTCACTCTCTTTGAATATTCTTTATCATGCTAAGAGGAGCAGGAAAAAGCAAAAAATTTCAGAATTGCACCTTGCAATGCGGAGAAATTACTGTTTGTGCATTTACAATATTCATTGATTTTTGCCATTGAAAAACATCATGTTATTCATATACCAGAAATGTTTGAAGCTACTGACTGAATGAAAGGAGCTGGCATCTCACTCTCTTTGAATCTTCTTTATCATGCTAAGAGGAGCAGGAAAAAGCAAAAAATTTCAGAATTGCACCTTGCAATGCGGAGAAATTACTGTTTGTGCATTTACAATATTCATTGATTTTTGCCATTGAAAAACATCATGTTATTCATATACCAGAAATGTTTGAAGCTACTGACTGAATGAAAGGAGCTGGCATCTCACTCTCTTTGAATCTTCTTTATCATGCTAAGAGGAGCAGGAAAAAGCAAAAAATTTCAGAATTGCACCTTGCAATGTGGAGAAATTACTGTTTGTGCATTTACAATATTCATTGATTTTTACCATTGAAAAACGTCCAGAAATGATTGAAGCTACTGACTGAATGAAAGTAGCTGGCATCTCACTCTCTTTGAATCTTCTTTATCATGCTAAGAGGAGCAGGAAAAAGCAAAAAATTTCAGAATTGCACCTTGCAATGCAGAGAAATTACTGTTTGTGCAATTACAATATTCATTGATTTTTGCCATTGAAAAACATCATGTTATTCATATACCAGAAATGTTTGAAGCTACTGACTGAATGAAAGGAGCTGGCATCTCACTCTCTTTGAATCTTCTTTATCATGCTAAGAGGAGCAGGAAAAAGCAAAAAATTTCAGAATTGCACCTTGCAATGTGGAGAAATTACTGTTTGTGCATTTACAATATTCATTGATTTTTACCATTGAAAAACGTCCAGAAATGATTGAAGCTACTGACTGAATGAAAGTAGCTGGCATCTCACTCTCTTTGAATCTTCTTTATCATGCTAAGAGGAGCAGGAAAAAGCAAAAAATTTCAGACTTGCACCTTGCAATGCGGAGAAATTACTGTTTGTGCATTTACAATATTCATTGATTTTTGCCATTGAAAAACATCATGTTATTCATATACCAGAAATGTTTGAAGCTACTGACTGAATGAAAGGAGCTGGCATCTCACTCTCTTTGAATCTTGTTTATCATGCTAAGAGGAGCAGGAAAAAGCAAAAAATTTCAGAATTGCACCTTGCAATGCGGAGAAATTACTGTTTGTGCATTTACAATATTCATTGATTTTTGCCATTGAAAAACGTCCAGAAATGATTGAAGCTACTGACTGAATGAAAGGAGCTGGCATCTCACTCTCTTTGAATCTTCTTTATCATGCTAAGAGGAGCAGGCAAAAGCAAAAAATTTCAGAATTGCACCTTGCAATGCGGAGAAATTACTGTTTGTGCATTTACAATATTCATTGATTTTTGCCATTGAAAAACATCATGTTATTCATATACCAGAAATGATTGAAGCTACTGACTGAATGAAAGGAGCTGGCATCTCACTCTCTTTGAATCTTCTTTATCATGCTAAGAGGAGCAGGAAAAAGCAAAAAATTTCAGAATTGCACCTTGCAATGCGGAGAAATTACTGTTTGTGCATTTACAATATTCATTGATTTTTGCCATTGAAAAACGTCCAGAAATGATTGAAGCTACTGACTGAATGAAAGGAGCTGGCATCTCACTCTCTTTGAATCTTCTTTATCATGCTAAGAGGAGCAGGAAAAAGCAAAAAATTTCAGAATTGCACCTTGCAATGCAGAGAAATTACTGTTTGTGCAATTACAATATTCATTGATTTTTGCCATTGAAAAACATCATGTTATTCATATACCAGAAATGTTTGAAGCTACTGACTGAATGAAAGGAGCTGGCATCTCACTCTCTTTGAATCTTCTTTATCATGCTAAGAGGAGCAGGAAAAAGCAAAAAATTTCAGAATTGCACCTTGCAATGCGGAGAAATTACTGTTTGTGCATTTACAATATTCATTGATTTTTGCCATTGAAAAACGTCCAGAAATGATTGAAGCTACTGACTGAATTAAAGGAGCTGGCATCTCACTCTCTTTGAATCTTCTTTATCATGCTAAGAGGAGCAGGAAAAAGCAAAAAATTTCAGAATTGCACCTTGCAATGCGGAGAAATTACTGTTTGTGCATTTACAATATTCATTGATTTTTGCCATTGAAAAACATCATGTTATTCATATACCAGAAATGATTGAAGCTACTGACTGAATGAAAGGAGCTGGCATCTTACTCTCTTTGAATCTTCTTTGTCATGCTAAGAGGAGCAGGAAAAAGCAAAAAATTTCAGAATTGCAGATTGCAATGCGGAGAAATTACTGTTTGTGCATTTACAATATTCATTGATTTTTGCCATTGAAAAACGTCCAGAAATGATTGAAGCTACTGACTGAATGAAAGGAGCTGGCATCTCACTCTCTTTGAATCTTCTTTATCATGCTAAGAGGAGCAGGAAAAAGCAAAAAATTTCAGAATTGCACCTTGCAATGCGGAGAAATTACTGTTTGTGCATTTACAATATTCATTGATTTTTGCCATTGAAAAACGTCCAGAAATGATTGAAGCTACTGACTGAATGAAAGGAGCTGGCATCTCACTCTCTTTGAATCTTCTTTATCATGCTAAGAGGAGCAGGAAAAAGCAAAAAATTTCAGAATTGCACCTTGCAATGCGGAGAAATTACTCTTTGTGCATTTACAATATTCATTGATTTTTGCCATTGAAAAACATCATGTTATTCATATACCAGAAATGTTTGAAGCTACTGACTGAATGAAAGGAGCTGGCATCTCACTCTCTTTGAATCTTCTTTATCATGCTAAGAGGAGCAGGAAAAAGCAAAAAATTTCAGAATTGCACCTTGCAATGCGGAGAAATTACTGTTTGTGCATTTACAATATTCATTGATTTTTGCCATTGAAAAACATCATGTTATTCATATACCAGAAATGTTTGAAGCTACTGACTGAATGAAAGGAGCTGGCATCTCACTCTCTTTGAATCTTCTTTATCATGCTAAGAGGAGCAGGAAAAAGCAAAAAATTTCAGAATTGCACCTTGCAATGTGGAGAAATTACTGTTTGTGCATTTACAATATTCATTGATTTTTACCATTGAAAAACGTCCAGAAATGATTGAAGCTACTGACTGAATGAAAGTAGCTGGCATCTCACTCTCTTTGAATCTTCTTTATCATGCTAAGAGGAGCAGGAAAAAGCAAAAAATTTCAGACTTGCACCTTGCAATGCGGAGAAATTACTGTTTGTGCATTTACAATATTCATTGATTTTTGCCATTGAAAAACATCATGTTATTCATATACCAGAAATGTTTGAAGCTACTGACTGAATGAAAGGAGCTGGCATCTCACTCTCTTTGAATCTTCTTTATCATGCTAAGAGGAGCAGGAAAAAGCAAAAAATTTCAGAATTGCACCTTGCAATGCGGAGAAATTACTGTTTGTGCATTTACAATATTCATTGATTTTTGCCATTGAAAAACGTCCAGAAATGATTGAAGCTACTGACTGAATGAAAGGAGCTGGCATCTCACTCTCTTTGAATCTTCTTTATCATGCTAAGAGGAGCAGGAAAAAGCAAAAAATTTCAGAATTGCACCTTGCAATGCGGAGAAATTACTGTTTGTGCATTTACAATATTCATTGATTTTTGCCATTGAAAAACGTCCAGAAATGATTGAAGCTACTGACTGAATGAAAGGAGCTGGCATCTCACTCTCTTTGAATCTTCTTTATCATGCTAAGAGGAGCAGGAAAAATCAAAAAATTTCAGAATTGCACCTTGCAATGCGGAGAAATTACTGTTTGTGCATTTACAATATTCAATGATTTTTGCCATTGAAAAACATGTTATTCATATACCAGAAATGTTTGAAGCTACTGACTGAATGAAAGGAGCTGGCACCTCACTCTCTTTGAATCTTCTTTATCATGCTAAGAGGAGCGGGAAAAAGCAAAAAATTTCAGAATTGCACCTTGCAATGCGGAGAAATTACTGTTTGTGCATTTACAATATTCATTGATTTTTGCCATTGAAAAACATCCAGAAATGATTGAACGTACTGACTGAATGAAAGGAGCTGGCATCTCACTCTCTTTGAATCTTCTTTATCATGCTAAGAGGAGCAGGAAAAAGCCAAAAATTTCAGAATTGCACCTTGCAATGCGGAGAAATTACAGTTTGTGCATTTACAATATTCATTGATTTTTGCCATTGAAAAACATCCAGAAATGATTGAAGCTACTGACTGAATGAAAGGAGCTGGCATCTCACTCTCTTTGAATATTCTTTATCATGCTAAGAGGAGCAGGAAAAAGCAAAAAATTTCAGAATTGCACCTTGCAATGCGGAGAAATTACTGTTTGTGCATTTACAATATTCATTGATTTTTGCCATTGAAAAACATCATGTTATTCATATACCAGAAATGTTTGAAGCTACTGACTGAATGAAAGGAGCTGGCATCTCACTCTCTTTGAATCTTCTTTATCATGCTAAGAGGAGCAGGAAAAAGCAAAAAATTTCAGAATTGCACCTTGCAATGCGGAGAAATTACTGTTTGTGCATTTACAATATTCATTGATTTTTGCCATTGAAAAACATCATGTTATTCATATACCAGAAATGTTTGAAGCTACTGACTGAATGAAAGGAGCTGGCATCTCACTCTCTTTGAATCTTCTTTATCATGCTAAGAGGAGCAGGAAAAAGCAAAAAATTTCAGAATTGCACCTTGCAATGTGGAGAAATTACTGTTTGTGCATTTACAATATTCATTGATTTTTACCATTGAAAAACGTCCAGAAATGATTGAAGCTACTGACTGAATGAAAGTAGCTGGCATCTCACTCTCTTTGAATCTTCTTTATCATGCTAAGAGGAGCAGGAAAAAGCAAAAAATTTCAGAATTGCACCTTGCAATGCAGAGAAATTACTGTTTGTGCAATTACAATATTCATTGATTTTTGCCATTGAAAAACATCATGTTATTCATATACCAGAAATGTTTGAAGCTACTGACTGAATGAAAGGAGCTGGCATCTCACTCTCTTTGAATCTTCTTTATCATGCTAAGAGGAGCAGGAAAAAGCAAAAAATTTCAGAATTGCACCTTGCAATGTGGAGAAATTACTGTTTGTGCATTTACAATATTCATTGATTTTTACCATTGAAAAACGTCCAGAAATGATTGAAGCTACTGACTGAATGAAAGTAGCTGGCATCTCACTCTCTTTGAATCTTCTTTATCATGCTAAGAGGAGCAGGAAAAAGCAAAAAATTTCAGACTTGCACCTTGCAATGCGGAGAAATTACTGTTTGTGCATTTACAATATTCATTGATTTTTGCCATTGAAAAACATCATGTTATTCATATACCAGAAATGTTTGAAGCTACTGACTGAATGAAAGGAGCTGGCATCTCACTCTCTTTGAATCTTGTTTATCATGCTAAGAGGAGCAGGAAAAAGCAAAAAATTTCAGAATTGCACCTTGCAATGCGGAGAAATTACTGTTTGTGCATTTACAATATTCATTGATTTTTGCCATTGAAAAACGTCCAGAAATGATTGAAGCTACTGACTGAATGAAAGGAGCTGGCATCTCACTCTCTTTGAATCTTCTTTATCATGCTAAGAGGAGCAGGCAAAAGCAAAAAATTTCAGAATTGCACCTTGCAATGCGGAGAAATTACTGTTTGTGCATTTACAATATTCATTGATTTTTGCCATTGAAAAACATCATGTTATTCATATACCAGAAATGATTGAAGCTACTGACTGAATGAAAGGAGCTGGCATCTCACTCTCTTTGAATCTTCTTTATCATGCTAAGAGGAGCAGGAAAAAGCAAAAAATTTCAGAATTGCACCTTGCAATGCGGAGAAATTACTGTTTGTGCATTTACAATATTCATTGATTTTTGCCATTGAAAAACGTCCAGAAATGATTGAAGCTACTGACTGAATGAAAGGAGCTGGCATCTCACTCTCTTTGAATCTTCTTTATCATGCTAAGAGGAGCAGGAAAAAGCCAAAAATTTCAGAATTGCACCTTGCAATGCGGAGAAATTACAGCTTGTGCATTAACAATATTCATTGATTTTTGCCATTGAAAAACATCCAGAAATGATTGAAGCTACTGACTGAATGAAAGGAGCTGGCATCTCACTCTCTTTGAATATTCTTTATCATGCTAAGAGGAGCAGGAAAAAGCAAAAAATTTCAGAATTGCACCTTGCAATGCGGAGAAATTACTGTTTGTGCATTTACAATATTCATTGATTTTTGCCATTGAAAAACATCATGTTATTCATATACCAGAAATGTTTGAAGCTACTGACTGAATGAAAGGAGCTGGCATCTCACTCTCTTTGAATCTTCTTTATCATGCTAAGAGGAGCAGGAAAAAGCAAAAAATTTCAGAATTGCACCTTGCAATGCGGAGAAATTACTGTTTGTGCATTTACAATATTCATTGATTTTTGCCATTGAAAAACATCATGTTATTCATATACCAGAAATGTTTGAAGCTACTGACTGAATGAAAGGAGCTGGCATCTCACTCTCTTTGAATCTTCTTTATCATGCTAAGAGGAGCAGGAAAAAGCAAAAAATTTCAGAATTGCACCTTGCAATGTGGAGAAATTACTGTTTGTGCATTTACAATATTCATTGATTTTTACCATTGAAAAACGTCCAGAAATGATTGAAGCTACTGACTGAATGAAAGTAGCTGGCATCTCACTCTCTTTGAATCTTCTTTATCATGCTAAGAGGAGCAGGAAAAAGCAAAAAATTTCAGAATTGCACCTTGCAATGCAGAGAAATTACTGTTTGTGCAATTACAATATTCATTGATTTTTGCCATTGAAAAACATCATGTTATTCATATACCAGAAATGTTTGAAGCTACTGACTGAATGAAAGGAGCTGGCATCTCACTCTCTTTGAATCTTCTTTATCATGCTAAGAGGAGCAGGAAAAAGCAAAAAATTTCAGAATTGCACCTTGCAATGTGGAGAAATTACTGTTTGTGCATTTACAATATTCATTGATTTTTACCATTGAAAAACGTCCAGAAATGATTGAAGCTACTGACTGAATGAAAGTAGCTGGCATCTCACTCTCTTTGAATCTTCTTTATCATGCTAAGAGGAGCAGGAAAAAGCAAAAAATTTCAGACTTGCACCTTGCAATGCGGAGAAATTACTGTTTGTGCATTTACAATATTCATTGATTTTTGCCATTGAAAAACATCATGTTATTCATATACCAGAAATGTTTGAAGCTACTGACTGAATGAAAGGAGCTGGCATCTCACTCTCTTTGAATCTTCTTTATCATGCTAAGAGGAGCAGGAAAAAGCAAAAAATTTCAGAATTGCACCTTGCAATGCGGAGAAATTACTGTTTGTGCATTTACAATATTCATTGATTTTTGCCATTGAAAAACGTCCAGAAATGATTGAAGCTACTGACTGAATGAAAGGAGCTGGCATCTCACTCTCTTTGAATCTTGTTTATCATGCTAAGAGGAGCAGGAAAAAGCAAAAAATTTCAGAATTGCACCTTGCAATGCGGAGAAATTACTGTTTGTGCATTTACAATATTCATTGATTTTTGCCATTGAAAAACGTCCAGAAATGATTGAAGCTACTGACTGAATGAAAGGAGCTGGCATCTCACTCTCTTTGAATCTTCTTTATCATGCTAAGAGGAGCAGGAAAAAGCAAAAAATTTCAGAATTGCACCTTGCAATGCGGAGAAATTACTGTTTGTGCATTTACAATATTCATTGATTTTTGCCATTGAAAAACATCATGTTATTCATATACCAGAAATGATTGAAGCTACTGACTGAATGAAAGGAGCTGGCATCTCACTCTCTTTGAATCTTCTTTATCATGCTAAGAGGAGCAGGAAAAAGCAAAAAATTTCAGAATTGCACCTTGCAATGCGGAGAAATTACTGTTTGTGCATTTACAATATTCATTGATTTTTGCCATTGAAAAACGTCCAGAAATGATTGAAGCTACTGACTGAATGAAAGGAACTGGCATCTCACTCTCTTTGAATCTTCTTTATCATGCTAAGAGGAGCAGGAAAAAGCAAAAAATTTCAGAATTGCACCTTGCAATGCGGAGAAATTACTGTTTGTGCATTTACAAAATTCATTGATTTTTGCCATTGAAAAACATCATGTTATTCATATACCAGAAATGTTTGAAGCTACTGACTGAATGAAAGGAGCTGACATCTCACTCTCTTTGAATCTTCTTTATCATGCTAAGAGGAGCAGGAAAAAGCAAAAAATTTCAGAATTGCACCTTGCAATGCGGAGAAATTACTGTTTGTGCATTTACAATATTCATTGATTTTTGCCATTGAAAAACGTCCAGAAATGATTGAAGCTACTGACTGAATGAAAGGAGCTGGCATCTCACTCTCTTTGAATCTTCTTTATCATGCTAAGAGGAGCAGGAAAAAGCAAAAAATTTCAGAATTGCACCTTGCAATGCGGAGAAATTACTGTTTGTGCATTTACAATATTCATTGATTTTTGCCATTGAAAAACGTCCAGAAATGATTGAAGCTACTGACTGAATGAAAGGAGCTGGCATCTCACTCTCTTTGAATCTTCTTTATCATGCTAAGAGGAGCAGGAAAAAGCAAAAAATTTCAGAATTGCACCTTGCAATGCGGAGAAATTACTGTTTGTGCATTTACAATATTCATTGATTTTTGCCATTGAAAAACATCATGTTATTCATATACCAGAAATGATTGAAGCTACTGACTGAATGAAAGGAGCTGGCATCTCACTCTCTTTGAATCTTCTTTATCATGCTAAGAGGAGCAGGAAAAAGCAAAAAATTTCAGAATTGCACCTTGCAATGCGGAGAAATTACTGTTTGTGCATTTACAATATTCATTGATTTTTGCCATTGAAAAACGTCCAGAAATGATTGAAGCTACTGACTGAATGAAAGGAACTGGCATCTCACTCTCTTTGAATCTTCTTTATCATGCTAAGAGGAGCAGGAAAAAGCAAAAAATTTCAGAATTGCACCTTGCAATGCGGAGAAATTACTGTTTGTGCATTTACAAAATTCATTGATTTTTGCCATTGAAAAACATCATGTTATTCATATACCAGAAATGTTTGAAGCTACTGACTGAATGAAAGGAGCTGACATCTCACTCTCTTTGAATCTTCTTTATCATGCTAAGAGGAGCAGGAAAAAGCAAAAAATTTCAGAATTGCACCTTGCAATGTGGAGAAATTACTGTTTGTGCATTTACAATATTCATTGATTTTTACCATTGAAAAACGTCCAGAAATGATTGAAGCTACTGACTGAATGAAAGTAGCTGGCATCTCACTCTCTTTGAATCTTCTTTATCATGCTAAGAGGAGCAGGAAAAAGCAAAAAAATTCAGAATTGCACCTTGCAATGCGGAGAAATTACTGTTTGTGCATTTACAATATTCATTGATTTTTGCCATTGAAAAACATCATGTTATTCATATACCAGAAATGATTGAAGCTACTGACTGAATGAAAGGAGCTGGCATCTCACTCTCTTTGAATCTTGTTTATCATGCTAAGAGGAGCAGGAAAAAGCAAAAAATTTCAGAATTGCACCTTGCAATGCGGAGAAATTACTGTTTGTGCATTTACAATATTCATTGATTTTTGCCATTGAAAAACGTCCAGAAATGATTGAAGCTACTGACTGAATGAAAGGAGCTGGCATCTCACTCTCTTTGAATCTTCTTTATCATGCTAAGAGGAGCAGGAAAAAGCAAAAAATTTCAGAATTGCACCTTGCAATGCGGAGAAATTACTGTTTGTGCATTTACAATATTCATTGATTTTTGCCATTGAAAAACATCATGTTATTCATATAC
Organism: Phyllobates terribilis; assembly: GCF_046119375.1. Classification (NCBI taxonomy): domain Eukaryota; kingdom Metazoa; phylum Chordata; class Amphibia; order Anura; family Dendrobatidae; genus Phyllobates; species Phyllobates terribilis. Next base: position 32,819 of record NW_027368826.1, on the reverse strand, counting down.
CAGAAATGATTGAAGCTACTGACTGAATGAAAGGAGCTGGCATCTCACTCTCTTTGAATCTTCTTTATCATGCTAAGAGGAGCAGGAAAAAGCAAAAAATTTCAGAATTGCACCTTGCAATGCGGAGAAATTACTGTTTGTGCATTTACAATATTCATTGATTTTTGCCATTGAAAAACGTCCAGAAATGATTGAAGCTACTGACTGAATGAAAGGAACTGGCATCTCACTCTCTTTGAATCTTCTTTATCATGCTAAGAGGAGCAGGAAAAAGCAAAAAATTTCAGAATTGCACCTTGCAATGCGGAGAAATTACTGTTTGTGCATTTACAAAATTCATTGATTTTTGCCATTGAAAAACATCATGTTATTCATATACCAGAAATGTTTGAAGCTACTGACTGAATGAAAGGAGCTGACATCTCACTCTCTTTGAATCTTCTTTATCATGCTAAGAGGAGCAGGAAAAAGCAAAAAATTTCAGAATTGCACCTTGCAATGCGGAGAAATTACTGTTTGTGCATTTACAATATTCATTGATTTTTGCCATTGAAAAACGTCCAGAAATGATTGAAGCTACTGACTGAATGAAAGGAGCTGGCATCTCACTCTCTTTGAATCTTCTTTATCATGCTAAGAGGAGCAGGAAAAAGCAAAAAATTTCAGAATTGCACCTTGCAATGCGGAGAAATTACTGTTTGTGCATTTACAATATTCATTGATTTTTGCCATTGAAAAACGTCCAGAAATGATTGAAGCTACTGACTGAATGAAAGGAGCTGGCATCTCACTCTCTTTGAATCTTCTTTATCATGCTAAGAGGAGCAGGAAAAAGCAAAAAATTTCAGAATTGCACCTTGCAATGCGGAGAAATTACTGTTTGTGCATTTACAATATTCATTGATTTTTGCCATTGAAAAACATCATGTTATTCATATACCAGAAATGATTGAAGCTACTGACTGAATGAAAGGAGCTGGCATCTCACTCTCTTTGAATCTTCTTTATCATGCTAAGAGGAGCAGGAAAAAGCAAAAAATTTCAGAATTGCACCTTGCAATGCGGAGAAATTACTGTTTGTGCATTTACAATATTCATTGATTTTTGCCATTGAAAAACGTCCAGAAATGATTGAAGCTACTGACTGAATGAAAGGAACTGGCATCTCACTCTCTTTGAATCTTCTTTATCATGCTAAGAGGAGCAGGAAAAAGCAAAAAATTTCAGAATTGCACCTTGCAATGCGGAGAAATTACTGTTTGTGCATTTACAAAATTCATTGATTTTTGCCATTGAAAAACATCATGTTATTCATATACCAGAAATGTTTGAAGCTACTGACTGAATGAAAGGAGCTGACATCTCACTCTCTTTAAATCTTCTTTATCATGCTAAGAGGAGCAGGAAAAAGCAAAAAATTTCAGAATTGCACCTTGCAATGCGGAGAAATTACTGTTTGTGCATTTACAATATTCATTGATTTTTGCCATTGAAAAACGTCCAGAAATGATTGAAGCTACTGACTGAATGAAAGGAGCTGGCATCTCACTCTCTTTGAATCTTCTTTATCATGCTAAGAGGAGCAGGAAAAAGCAAAAAATTTCAGAATTGCACCTTGCAATGCGGAGAAATTACTGTTTGTGCATTTACAATATTCATTGATTTTTGCCATTGAAAAACATCATGTTATTCATATACCAGAAATGATTGAAGCTACTGACTGAACGAAAGGAGCTGGCATCTCACTCTCTTTGAATCTTCTTTATCATGCTAAGAGGAGCAGGAAAAAGCAAAAAATTTCAGAATTGCACCTTGCAATGTGGAGAAATTACTGTTTGTGCATTTACAATATTCATTGATTTTTACCATTGAAAAACGTCCAGAAATGATTGAAGCTACTGACTGAATGAAAGTAGCTGGCATCTCACTCTCTTTGAATCTTCTTTATCATGCTAAGAGGAGCAGGAAAAAGCAAAAAATTTCAGAATTGCACCTTGCAATGCGGAGAAATTACTGTTTGTGCATTTACAATATTCATTGATTTTTGCCATTGAAAAACGTCCAGAAATGATTGAAGCTACTGACTGAATGAAAGGAGCTGGCATCTCACTCTCTTTGAATCTTGTTTATCATGCTAAGAGGAGCAGGAAAAAGCAAAAAATTTCAGAATTGCACCTTGCAATGCGGAGAAATTACTGTTTGTGCATTTACAATATTCATTGATTTTTGCCATTGAAAAACGTCCAGAAATGATTGAAGCTACTGACTGAATGAAAGGAGCTGGCATCTCACTCTCTTTGAATCTTCTTTATCATGCTAAGAGGAGCAGGAAAAAGCAAAAAAATTCAGAATTGCACCTTGCAATGCGGAGAAATTACTGTTTGTGCATTTACAATATTCATTGATTTTTGCCATTGAAAAACATCATGTTATTCATATACCAGAAATGATTGAAGCTACTGACTGAATGAAAGGAGCTGGCATCTCACTCTCTTTGAATCTTGTTTATCATGCTAAGAGGAGCAGGAAAAAGCAAAAAATTTCAGAATTTCACCTTGCAATGCGGAGAAATTACTGTTTGTGCATTTACAATATTCATTGATTTTTGCCATTGAAAAACGTCCAGAAATGATTGAAGCTACTGACTGAATGAAAGGAGCTGGCATCTCACTCTCTTTGAATCTTCTTTATCATGCTAAGAGGAGCAGGAAAAAGCAAAAAATTTCAGAATTGCACCTTGCAATGCGGAGAAATTACTGTTTGTGCATTTACAATATTCATTGATTTTTGCCATTGAAAAACATCATGTTATTCATATACCAGAAATGATTGAAGCTACTGACTGAATGAAAGGAGCTGGCATCTCACTCTCTTTGAATCTTCTTTATCATGCTAAGAGGAGCAGGAAAAAGCAAAAAATTTCAGAATTGCACCTTGCAATGCGGAGAAATTACTGTTTGTGCATTTACAATATTCATTGATTTTTGCCATTGAAAAACGTCCAGAAATGATTGAAGCTACTGACTGAATGAAAGGAACTGGCATCTCACTCTCTTTGAATCTTCTTTATCATGCTAAGAGGAGCAGGAAAAAGCAAAAAATTTCAGAATTGCACCTTGCAATGCGGAGAAATTACTGTTTGTGCATTTACAAAATTCATTGATTTTTGCCATTGAAAAACATCATGTTATTCATATACCAGAAATGTTTGAAGCTACTGACTGAATGAAAGGAGCTGACATCTCACTCTCTTTGAATCTTCTTTATCATGCTAAGAGGAGCAGGAAAAAGCAAAAAATTTCAGAATTGCACCTTGCAATGCGGAGAAATTACTGTTTGTGCATTTACAATATTCATTGATTTTTGCCATTGAAAAACGTCCAGAAATGATTGAAGCTACTGACTGAATGAAAGGAGCTGGCATCTCACTCTCTTTGAATCTTCTTTATCATGCTAAGAGGAGCAGGAAAAAGCAAAAAATTTCAGAATTGCACCTTGCAATGCGGAGAAATTACTGTTTGTGCATTTACAATATTCATTGATTTTTGCCATTGAAAAACGTCCAGAAATGATTGAAGCTACTGACTGAATGAAAGGAGCTGGCATCTCACTCTCTTTGAATCTTCTTTATCATGCTAAGAGGAGCAGGAAAAAGCAAAAAATTTCAGAATTGCACCTTGCAATGCGGAGAAATTACTGTTTGTGCATTTACAATATTCATTGATTTTTGCCATTGAAAAACATCATGTTATTCATATACCAGAAATGATTGAAGCTACTGACTGAATGAAAGGAGCTGGCATCTCACTCTCTTTGAATCTTCTTTATCATGCTAAGAGGAGCAGGAAAAAGCAAAAAATTTCAGAATTGCACCTTGCAATGCGGAGAAATTACTGTTTGTGCATTTACAATATTCATTGATTTTTGCCATTGAAAAACGTCCAGAAATGATTGAAGCTACTGACTGAATGAAAGGAACTGGCATCTCACTCTCTTTGAATCTTCTTTATCATGCTAAGAGGAGCAGGAAAAAGCAAAAAATTTCAGAATTGCACCTTGCAATGCGGAGAAATTACTGTTTGTGCATTTACAAAATTCATTGATTTTTGCCATTGAAAAACATCATGTTATTCATATACCAGAAATGTTTGAAGCTACTGACTGAATGAAAGGAGCTGACATCTCACTCTCTTTGAATCTTCTTTATCATGCTAAGAGGAGCAGGAAAAAGCAAAAAATTTCAGAATTGCACCTTGCAATGCGGAGAAATTACTGTTTGTGCATTTACAATATTCATTGATTTTTGCCATTGAAAAACGTCCAGAAATGATTGAAGCTACTGACTGAATGAAAGGAGCTGGCATCTCACTCTCTTTGAATCTTCTTTATCATGCTAAGAGGAGCAGGAAAAAGCAAAAAATTTCAGAATTGCACCTTGCAATGCGGAGAAATTACTGTTTGTGCATTTACAATATTCATTGATTTTTGCCATTGAAAAACATCATGTTATTCATATACCAGAAATGATTGAAGCTACTGACTGAATGAAAGGAGCTGGCATCTCACTCTCTTTGAATCTTCTTTATCATGCTAAGAGGAGCAGGAAAAAGCAAAAAATTTCAGAATTGCACCTTGCAATGCGGAGAAATTACTGTTTGTGCATTTACAATATTCATTGATTTTTGCCATTGAAAAACGTCCAGAAATGATTGAAGCTACTGACTGAATGAAAGGAGCTGGCATCTCACTCTCTTTGAATCTTCTTTATCATGCTAAGAGGAGCAGGAAAAAGCAAAAAATTTCAGAATTGCACCTTGCAATGCGGAGAAATTACTGTTTGTGCATTTACAATATTCATTGATTTTTGCCATTGAAAAACATCATGTTATTCATATACCAGAAATGATTGAAGCTACTGACTGAATGAAAGGAGCTGGCATCTCACTCTCTTTGAATCTTCTTTATCATGCTAAGAGGAGCAGGAAAAAGCAAAAAATTTCAGAATTGCACCTTGCAATGCGGAGAAATTACTGTTTGTGCATTTACAATATTCATTGATTTTTGCCATTGAAAAACGTCCAGAAATGATTGAAGCTACTGACTGAATGAAAGGAGCTGGCATCTCACTCTCTTTGAATCTTCTTTATCATGCTAAGAGGAGCAGGAAAAAGCAAAAAATTTCAGAATTGCACCTTGCAATGCGGAGAAATTACTGTTTGTGCATTTACAATATTCATTGATTTTTGCCATTGAAAAACATCATGTTATTCATATACCAGAAATGATTGAAGCTACTGACTGAATGAAAGGAGCTGGCATCTCACTCTCTTTGAATCTTCTTTATCATGCTAAGAGGAGCAGGAAAAAGCAAAAAATTTCAGAATTGCACCTTGCAATGCGGAGAAATTACTGTTTGTGCATTTACAATATTCATTGATTTTTGCCATTGAAAAACGTCCAGAAATGATTGAAGCTACTGACTGAATGAAAGGAACTGGCATCTCACTCTCTTTGAATCTTCTTTATCATGCTAAGAGGAGCAGGAAAAAGCAAAAAATTTCAGAATTGCACCTTGCAATGCGGAGAAATTACTGTTTGTGCATTTACAAAATTCATTGATTTTTGCCATTGAAAAACATCATGTTATTCATATACCAGAAATGTTTGAAGCTACTGACTGAATGAAAGGAGCTGACATCTCACTCTCTTTGAATCTTCTTTATCATGCTAAGAGGAGCAGGAAAAAGCAAAAAATTTCAGAATTGCACCTTGCAATGCGGAGAAATTACTGTTTGTGCATTTACAATATTCATTGATTTTTGCCATTGAAAAACGTCCAGAAATGATTGAAGCTACTGACTGAATGAAAGGAGCTGGCATCTCACTCTCTTTGAATCTTCTTTATCATGCTAAGAGGAGCAGGAAAAAGCAAAAAATTTCAGAATTGCACCTTGCAATGCGGAGAAATTACTGTTTGTGCATTTACAATATTCATTGATTTTTGCCATTGAAAAACATCATGTTATTCATATACCAGAAATGATTGAAGCTACTGACTGAATGAAAGGAGCTGGCATCTCACTCTCTTTGAATCTTCTTTATCATGCTAAGAGGAGCAGGAAAAAGCAAAAAATTTCAGAATTGCACCTTGCAATGTGGAGAAATTACTGTTTGTGCATTTACAATATTCATTGATTTTTACCATTGAAAAACGTCCAGAAATGATTGAAGCTACTGACTGAATGAAAGTAGCTGGCATCTCACTCTCTTTGAATCTTCTTTATCATGCTAAGAGGAGCAGGAAAAAGCAAAAAATTTCAGACTTGCACCTTGCAATGCGGAGAAATTACTGTTTGTGCATTTACAATATTCATTGATTTTTGCCATTGAAAAACATCATGTTATTCATATACCAGAAATGTTTGAAGCTACTGACTGAATGAAAGGAGCTGGCATCTCACTCTCTTTGAATCTTCTTTATCATGCTAAGAGGAGCAGGAAAAAGCAAAAAATTTCAGAATTGCACCTTGCAATGCGGAGAAATTACTGTTTGTGCATTTACAATATTCATTGATTTTTGCCATTGAAAAACGTCCAGAAATGATTGAAGCTACTGACTGAATGAAAGGAGCTGGCATCTCACTCTCTTTGAATCTTGTTTATCATGCTAAGAGGAGCAGGAAAAAGCAAAAAATTTCAGAATTGCACCTTGCAATGCGGAGAAATTACTGTTTGTGCATTTACAATATTCATTGATTTTTGCCATTGAAAAACGTCCAGAAATGATTGAAGCTACTGACTGAATGAAAGGAGCTGGCATCTCACTCTCTTTGAATCTTCTTTATCATGCTAAGAGGAGCAGGAAAAAGCAAAAAAATTCAGAATTGCACCTTGCAATGCGGAGAAATTACTGTTTGTGCATTTACAATATTCATTGATTTTTGCCATTGAAAAACATCATGTTATTCATATACCAGAAATGATTGAAGCTACTGACTGAATGAAAGGAGCTGGCATCTCACTCTCTTTGAATCTTCTTTATCATGCTAAGAGGAGCAGGAAAAAGCAAAAAATTTCAGAATTGCACCTTGCAATGCGGAGAAATTACTGTTTGTGCATTTACAATATTCATTGATTTTTGCCATTGAAAAACGTCCAGAAATGATTGAAGCTACTGACTGAATGAAAGGAACTGGCATCTCACTCTCTTTGAATCTTCTTTATCATGCTAAGAGGAGCAGGAAAAAGCAAAAAATTTCAGAATTGCACCTTGCAATGCGGAGAAATTACTGTTTGTGCATTTGCAAAATTCATTGATTTTTGCCATTGAAAAACATCATGTTATTCATATACCAGAAATGTTTGAAGCTACTGACTGAATGAAAGGAGCTGACATCTCACTCTCTTTGAATCTTCTTTATCATGCTAAGAGGAGCAGGAAAAAGCAAAAAATTTCAGAATTGCACCTTGCAATGCGGAGAAATTACTGTTTGTGCATTTACAATATTCATTGATTTTTGCCATTGAAAAACATCATGTTATTCATATACCAGAAATGATTGAAGCTACTGACTGAATGAAAGGAGCTGGCATCTCACTCTCTTTGAATCTTCTTTATCATGCTAAGAGGAGCAGGAAAAAGCAAAAAATTTCAGAATTGCACCTTGCAATGCGGAGAAATTACTGTTTGTGCATTTACAATATTCATTGATTTTTGCCATTGAAAAACGTCCAGAAATGATTGAAGCTACTGACTGAATGAAAGGAACTGGCATCTCACTCTCTTTGAATCTTCTTTATCATGCTAAGAGGAGCAGGAAAAAGCAAAAAATTTCAGAATTGCACCTTGCAATGCGGAGAAATTACTGTTTGTGCATTTACAAAATTCATTGATTTTTGCCATTGAAAAACATCATGTTATTCATATACCAGAAATGTTTGAAGCTACTGACTGAATGAAAGGAGCTGACATCTCACTCTCTTTGAATCTTCTTTATCATGCTAAGAGGAGCAGGAAAAAGCAAAAAATTTCAGAATTGCACCTTGCAATGCGGAGAAATTACTGTTTGTGCATTTACAATATTCATTGATTTTTGCCATTGAAAAACGTCCAGAAATGATTGAAGCTACTGACTGAATGAAAGGAGCTGGCATCTCACTCTCTTTGAATCTTCTTTATCATGCTAAGAGGAGCAGGAAAAAGCAAAAAATTTCAGAATTGCACCTTGCAATGCGGAGAAATTACTGTTTGTGCATTTACAATATTCATTGATTTTTGCCATTGAAAAACATCATGTTATTCATATACCAGAAATGATTGAAGCTACTGACTGAATGAAAGGAGCTGGCATCTCACTCTCTTTGAATCTTCTTTATCATGCTAAGAGGAGCAGGAAAAAGCAAAAAATTTCAGAATTGCACCTTGCAATGCGGAGAAATTACTGTTTGTGCATTTACAATATTCATTGATTTTTGCCATTGAAAAACGTCCAGAAATGATTGAAGCTACTGACTGAATGAAAGGAGCTGGCATCTCACTCTCTTTGAATCTTCTTTATCATGCTAAGAGGAGCAGGAAAAAGCAAAAAATTTCAGAATTGCACCTTGCAATGCGGAGAAATTACTGTTTGTGCATTTACAATATTCATTGATTTTTGCCATTGAAAAACGTCCAGAAATGATTGAAGCTACTGACTGAATGAAAGGAGCTGGCATCTCACTCTCTTTGAATCTTCTTTATCATGCTAAGAGGAGCAGGAAAAAGCAAAAAATTTCAGAATTGCACCTTGCAATGCGGAGAAATTACTGTTTGTGCATTTACAATATTCATTGATTTTTGCCATTGAAAAACATCATGTTATTCATATACCAGAAATGATTGAAGCTACTGACTGAATGAAAGGAGCTGGCATCTCACTCTCTTTGAATCTTCTTTATCATGCTAAGAGGAGCAGGAAAAAGCAAAAAATTTCAGAATTGCACCTTGCAATGCGGAGAAATTACTGTTTGTGCATTTACAATATTCATTGATTTTTGCCATTGAAAAACGTCCAGAAATGATTGAAGCTACTGACTGAATGAAAGGAACTGGCATCTCACTCTCTTTGAATCTTCTTTATCATGCTAAGAGGAGCAGGAAAAAGCAAAAAATTTCAGAATTGCACCTTGCAATGCGGAGAAATTACTGTTTGTGCATTTACAAAATTCATTGATTTTTGCCATTGAAAAACATCATGTTATTCATATACCAGAAATGTTTGAAGCTACTGACTGAATGAAAGGAGCTGACATCTCACTCTCTTTGAATCTTCTTTATCATGCTAAGAGGAGCAGGAAAAAGCAAAAAATTTCAGAATTGCACCTTGCAATGCGGAGAAATTACTGTTTGTGCATTTACAATATTCATTGATTTTTGCCATTGAAAAACGTCCAGAAATGATTGAAGCTACTGACTGAATGAAAGGAGCTGGCATCTCACTCTCTTTGAATCTTCTTTATCATGCTAAGAGGAGCAGGAAAAAGCAAAAAATTTCAGAATTGCACCTTGCAATGCGGAGAAATTACTGTTTGTGCATTTATAATATTCATTGATTTTTGCCATTGAAAAACATCATGTTATTCATATACCAGAAATGATTGAAGCTACTGACTGAATGAAAGGAGCTGGCATCTCACTCTCTTTGAATCTTCTTTATCATGCTAAGAGGAGCAGGAAAAAGCAAAAAATTTCAGAATTGCACCTTGCAATGTGGAGAAATTACTGTTTGTGCATTTACAATATTCATTGATTTTTACCATTGAAAAACGTCCAGAAATGATTGAAGCTACTGACTGAATGAAAGTAGCTGGCATCTCACTCTCTTTGAATCTTCTTTATCATGCTAAGAGGAGCAGGAAAAAGCAAAAAATTTCAGACTTGCACCTTGCAATGCGGAGAAATTACTGTTTGTGCATTTACAATATTCATTGATTTTTGCCATTGAAAAACATCATGTTATTCATATACCAGAAATGTTTGAAGCTACTGACTGAATGAAAGGAGCTGGCATCTCACTCTCTTTGAATCTTCTTTATCATGCTAAGAGGAGCAGGAAAAAGCAAAAAATTTCAGAATTGCACCTTGCAATGCGGAGAAATTACTGTTTGTGCATTTACAATATTCATTGATTTTTGCCATTGAAAAACGTCCAGAAATGATTGAAGCTACTGACTGAATGAAAGGAGCTGGCATCTCACTCTCTTTGAATCTTGTTTATCATGCTAAGAGGAGCAGGAAAAAGCAAAAAATTTCAGAATTGCACCTTGCAATGCGGAGAAATTACTGTTTGTGCATTTACAATATTCATTGATTTTTGCCATTGAAAAACGTCCAGAAATGATTGAAGCTACTGACTGAATGAAAGGAGCTGGCATCTCACTCTCTTTGAATCTTCTTTATCATGCTAAGAGGAGCAGGAAAAAGCAAAAAAATTCAGAATTGCACCTTGCAATGCGGAGAAATTACTGTTTGTGCATTTACAATATTCATTGATTTTTGCCATTGAAAAACATCATGTTATTCATATACCAGAAATGATTGAAGCTACTGACTGAATGAAAGGAGCTGGCATCTCACTCTCTTTGAATCTTCTTTATCATGCTAAGAGGAGCAGGAAAAAGCAAAAAATTTCAGAATTGCACCTTGCAATGCGGAGAAATTACTGTTTGTGCATTTACAATATTCATTGATTTTTGCCATTGAAAAACGTCCAGAAATGATTGAAGCTACTGACTGAATGAAAGGAACTGGCATCTCACTCTCTTTGAATCTTCTTTATCATGCTAAGAGGAGCAGGAAAAAGCAAAAAATTTCAGAATTGCACCTTGCAATGCGGAGAAATTACTGTTTGTGCATTTACAAAATTCATTGATTTTTGCCATTGAAAAACGTCCAGAAATGATTGAAGCTACTGACTGAATGAAAGGAACTGGCATCTCACTCTCTTTGAATCTTCTTTATCATGCTAAGAGGAGCAGGAAAAAGCAAAAAATTTCAGAATTGCACCTTGCAATGCGGAGAAATTACTGTTTGTGCATTTACAAAATTCATTGATTTTTGCCATTGAAAAACATCATGTTATTCATATACCAGAAATGTTTGAAGCTACTGACTGAATGAAAGGAGCTGACATCTCACTCTCTTTGAATCTTCTTTATCATGCTAAGAGGAGCAGGAAAAAGCAAAAAATTTCAGAATTGCACCTTGCAATGCGGAGAAATTACTGTTTGTGCATTTACAATATTCATTGATTTTTGCCATTGAAAAACGTCCAGAAATGATTGAAGCTACTGACTGAATGAAAGGAGCTGGCATCTCACTCTCTTTGAATCTTCTTTATCATGCTAAGAGGAGCAGGAAAAAGCAAAAAATTTCAGAATTGCACCTTGCAATGCGGAGAAATTACTGTTTGTGCATTTACAATATTCATTGATTTTTGCCATTGAAAAACATCATGTTATTCATATACCAGAAATGATTGAAGCTACTGACTGAATGAAAGGAGCTGGCATCTCACTCTCTTTGAATCTTCTTTATCATGCTAAGAGGAGCAGGAAAAAGCAAAAAATTTCAGAATTGCACCTTGCAATGTGGAGAAATTACTGTTTGTGCATTTACAATATTCATTGATTTTTACCATTGAAAAACGTCCAGAAATGATTGAAGCTACTGACTGAATGAAAGTAGCTGGCATCTCACTCTCTTTGAATCTTCTTTATCATGCTAAGAGGAGCAGGAAAAAGCAAAAAATTTCAGACTTGCACCTTGCAATGCGGAGAAATTACTGTTTGTGCATTTACAATATTCATTGATTTTTGCCATTGAAAAACATCATGTTATTCATATACCAGAAATGTTTGAAGCTACTGACTGAATGAAAGGAGCTGGCATCTCACTCTCTTTGAATCTTCTTTATCATGCTAAGAGGAGCAGGAAAAAGCAAAAAATTTCAGAATTGCACCTTGCAATGCGGAGAAATTACTGTTTGTGCATTTACAATATTCATTGATTTTTGCCATTGAAAAACGTCCAGAAATGATTGAAGCTACTGACTGAATGAAAGGAGCTGGCATCTCACTCTCTTTGAATCTTGTTTATCATGCTAAGAGGAGCAGGAAAAAGCAAAAAATTTCAGAATTGCACCTTGCAATGCGGAGAAATTACTGTTTGTGCATTTACAATATTCATTGATTTTTGCCATTGAAAAACGTCCAGAAATGATTGAAGCTACTGACTGAATGAAAGGAGCTGGCATCTCACTCTCTTTGAATCTTCTTTATCATGCTAAGAGGAGCAGGAAAAAGCAAAAAAATTCAGAATTGCACCTTGCAATGCGGAGAAATTACTGTTTGTGCATTTACAATATTCATTGATTTTTGCCATTGAAAAACATCATGTTATTCATATACCAGAAATGATTGAAGCTACTGACTGAATGAAAGGAGCTGGCATCTCACTCTCTTTGAATCTTCTTTATCATGCTAAGAGGAGCAGGAAAAAGCAAAAAATTTCAGAATTGCACCTTGCAATGCGGAGAAATTACTGTTTGTGCATTTACAATATTCATTGATTTTTGCCATTGAAAAACGTCCAGAAATGATTGAAGCTACTGACTGAATGAAAGGAACTGGCATCTCACTCTCTTTGAATCTTCTTTATCATGCTAAGAGGAGCAGGAAAAAGCAAAAAATTTCAGAATTGCACCTTGCAATGCGGAGAAATTACTGTTTGTGCATTTACAAAATTCATTGATTTTTGCCATTGAAAAACATCATGTTATTCATATACCAGAAATGTTTGAAGCTACTGACTGAATGAAAGGAGCTGACATCTCACTCTCTTTGAATCTTCTTTATCATGCTAAGAGGAGCAGGAAAAAGCAAAAAATTTCAGAATTGCACCTTGCAATGCGGAGAAATTACTGTTTGTGCATTTACAATATTCATTGATTTTTGCCATTGAAAAACGTCCAGAAATGATTGAAGCTACTGACTGAATGAAAGGAGCTGGCATCTCACTCTCTTTGAATCTTCTTTATCATGCTAAGAGGAGCAGGAAAAAGCAAAAAATTTCAGAATTGCACCTTGCAATGCGGAGAAATTACTCTTTGTGCATTTCAATATTCATTGATTTTTGCCATTGAAAAACATCATGTTATTCATATACCAGAAATGTTTGAAGCTACTGACTGAATGAAAGGAGCTGGCATCTCACTCTCTTTGAATCTTCTTTATCATGCTAAGAGGAGCAGGAAAAAGCAAAAAATTTCAGAATTGCACCTTGCAATGCGGAGAAATTACTGTTTGTGCATTTACAATATTCATTGATTTTTGCCATTGAAAAACATCATGTTATTCATATACCAGAAATGATTGAAGCTACTGACTGAATGAAAGGAGCTGGCATCTCACTCTCTTTGAATCTTCTTTATCATGCTAAGAGGAGCAGGAAAAAGCAAAAAATTTCAGAATTGCACCTTGCAATGCGGAGAAATTACTGTTTGTGCATTTACAATATTCATTGATTTTTGCCATTGAAAAACGTCCAGAAATGATTGAAGCTACTGACTGAATGAAAGGAGCTGGCATCTCACTCTCTTTGAATCTTCTTTATCATGCTAAGAGGAGCAGGAAAAAGCAAAAAATTTCAGAATTGCACCTTGCAATGCGGAGAAATTACTGTTTGTGCATTTACAATATTCATTGATTTTTGCCATTGAAAAACATCATGTTATTCATATACCAGAAATGTTTGAAGCTACTGACTGAATGAAAGGAGCTGGCATCTCACTCTCTTTGAATCTTCTTTATCATGCTAAGAGGAGCAGGAAAAAGCAAAAAATTTCAGAATTGCACCTTGCAATGCGGAGAAATTACTGTTTGTGCATTTACAATATTCATTGATTTTTGCCATTGAAAAACGTCCAGAAATGATTGAAGCTACTGACTGAATGAAAGGAGCTGGCATCTCACTCTCTTTGAATCTTCTTTATCATGCTAAGAGGAGCAGGAAAAAGCAAAAAATTTCAGAATTGCACCTTGCAATGCGGAGAAATTACTGTTTGTGCATTTACAATATTCATTGATTTTTGCCATTGAAAAACATCATGTTATTCATATACCAGAAATGATTGAAGCTACTGACTGAATGAAAGGAGCTGGCATCTCGCTCTCTTTGAATCTTCTTTATCATGCTAAGAGGAGCAGGAAAAAGCAAAAAATTTCAGAATTGCACTTTGCAATGCGGAGAAATTACTGTTTGTGCATTTACAATATTCATTGATTTTTGCCATTGAAAAACGTCCAGAAATGATTGAAGCTACTGACTGAATGAAAGGAGCTGGCATCTCACTCTCTTTGAATCTTCTTTATCATGCTAAGAGGAGCAGGAAAAAGCAAAAAATTTCAGAATTGCACCTTGCAATGTGGAGAAATTACTGTTTGTGCATTTACAATATTCATTGATTTTTGCCATTGAAAAACATCATGTTATTCATATACCAGAAATGATTGAAGCTACTGACTGAATGAAAGGAGCTGGCATCTCACTCTCTTTGAATCTTCTTTATCATGCTAAGAGGAGCAGGAAAAAGCAAAAAATTTCAGAATTGCACCTTGCAATGCGGAGAAATTACTGTTTGTGCATTTACAATATTCATTGATTTTTGCCATTGAAAAACGTCCAGAAATGATTGAAGCTACTGACTGAATGAAAGGAGCTGGCATCTCACTCTCTTTGAATCTTCTTTATCATGCTAAGAGGAGCAGGAAAAAGCAAAAAATTTCAGAATTGCACCTTGCAATGCGGAGAAATTACTGTTTGTGCTTTTACAATATTCATTGATTTTTGCCATTGAAAAACATCATGTTATTCATATACCAGAAATGTTTGAAGCTACTGACTGAATGAAAGGAGCTGGCATCTAACTCTCTTTGAATCTTCTTTATCATGCTAAGAGGAGCAGGAAAAAGCAAAAAATTTCAGAATTGCACCTTGCAATGCGGAGAAATTACTGTTTGTGCATTTACAATATTCATTGATTTTTGCCATTGAAAAACGTCCAGAAATGATTGAAGCTACTGACTGAATGAAAAGAGCTGGCATCTCACTCTCTTTGAATCTTCTTTATCATGCTAAGAGGAGCAGGAAAAAGCAAAAAAATTCAGAATTGCACCTTGCAATGCGGAGAAATTACTGTTTGTGCATTTACAATATTCATTGATTTTTACCATTGAAAAACGTCCAGAAATGATTGAAGCTACTGACTGAATGAAAGTAGCTGGCATCTCACTCTCTTTGAATCTTCTTTATCATGCTAAGAGGAGCAGGAAAAAGCAAAAAATTTCAGACTTGCACCTTGCAATGCGGAGAAATTACTGTTTGTGCATTTACAATATTCATTGATTTTTGCCATTGAAAAACATCATGTTATTCATATACCAGAAATGTTTGAAGCTACTGACTGAATGAAAGGAGCTGGCATCTCACTCTCTTTGAATCTTCTTTATCATGCTAAGAGGAGCAGGAAAAAGCAAAAAATTTCAGAATTGCACCTTGCAATGCGGAGAAATTACTGTTTGTGCATTTACAATATTCATTGATTTTTGCCATTGAAAAACGTCCAGAAATGATTGAAGCTTCTGACTGAATGAAAGGAGCTGGCATCTCACTCTCTTTGAATCTTGTTTATCATGCTAAGAGGAGCAGGAAAAAGCAAAAAATTTCAGAATTGCACCTTGCAATGCGGAGAAATTACTGTTTGTGCATTTACAATATTCATTGATTTTTGCCATTGAAAAACGTCCAGAAATGATTGAAGCTACTGACTGAATGAAAGGAGCTGGCATCTCACTCTCTTTGAATCTTCTTTATCATGCTAAGAGGAGCAGGAAAAAGCAAAAAATTTCAGAATTGCACCTTGCAATGCGGAGAAATTACTGTTTGTGCATTTACAATATTCATTGATTTTTGCCATTGAAAAACATCATGTTATTCATATACCAGAAATGATTGAAGCTACTGACTGAATGAAAGGAGCTGGCATCTCACTCTCTTTGAATCTTCTTTATCATGCTAAGAGGAGCAGGAAAAAGCAAAAAATTTCAGAATTGCACCTTGCAATGCGGAGAAATTACTGTTTGTGCATTTACAATATTCATTGATTTTTGCAATTGAAAAACGTCCAGAAATGATTGAAGCTACTGACTGAATGAAAGGAACTGGCATCTCACTCTCTTTGAATCTTCTTTATCATGCTAAGAGGAGCAGGAAAAAGCAAAAAATTTCAGAATTGCACCTTGCAATGCGGAGAAATTACTGTTTGTGCATTTACAAAATTCATTGATTTTTGCCATTGAAAAACATCATGTTATTCATATACCAGAAATGTTTGAAGCTACTGACTGAATGAAAGGAGCTGACATCTCACTCTCTTTGAATCTTCTTTATCATGCTAAGAGGAGCAGGAAAAAGCAAAAAATTTCAGAATTGCACCTTGCAATGCGGAGAAATTACTGTTTGTGCATTTACAATATTCATTGATTTTTGCCATTGAAAAACGTCCAGAAATGATTGAAGCTACTGACTGAATGAAAGGAGCTGGCATCTCACTCTCTTTGAATCTTCTTTATCATGCTAAGAGGAGCAGGAAAAAGCAAAAAATTTCAGAATTGCACCTTGCAATGCGGAGAAATTACTGTTTGTGCATTTACAATATTCATTGATTTTTGCCATTGAAAAACGTCCAGAAATGATTGAAGCTACTGACTGAATGAAAGGAGCTGGCATCTCACTCTCTTTGAATCTTCTTTATCATGCTAAGAGGAGCAGGAAAAAGCAAAAAATTTCAGAATTGCACCTTGCAATGCGGAGAAATTACTGTTTGTGCATTTACAATATTCATTGATTTTTGCCATTGAAAAACATCATGTTATTCATATACCAGAAATGATTGAAGCTACTGACTGAATGAAAGGAGCTGGCATCTCACTCTCTTTGAATCTTCTTTATCATGCTAAGAGGAGCAGGAAAAAGCAAAAAATTTCAGAATTGCACCTTGCAATGCGGAGAAATTACTGTTTGTGCATTTACAATATTCATTGATTTTTGCCATTGAAAAACGTCCAGAAATGATTGAAGCTACTGACTGAATGAAAGGAACTGGCATCTCACTCTCTTTGAATCTTCTTTATCATGCTAAGAGGAGCAGGAAAAAGCAAAAAATTTCAGAATTGCACCTTGCAATGCGGAGAAATTACTGTTTGTGCATTTACAAAATTCATTGATTTTTGCCATTGAAAAACATCATGTTATTCATATACCAGAAATGTTTGAAGCTACTGACTGAATGAAAGGAGCTGACATCTCACTCTCTTTGAATCTTCTTTATCATGCTAAGAGGAGCAGGAAAAAGCAAAAAATTTCAGAATTGCACCTTGCAATGTGGAGAAATTACTGTTTGTGCATTTACAATATTCATTGATTTTTACCATTGAAAAACGTCCAGAAATGATTGAAGCTACTGACTGAATGAAAGTAGCTGGCATCTCACTCTCTTTGAATCTTCTTTATCATGCTAAGAGGAGCAGGAAAAAGCAAAAAATTTCAGACTTGCACCTTGCAATGCGGAGAAATTACTGTTTGTGCATTTACAATATTCATTGATTTTTGCCATTGAAAAACATCATGTTATTCATATACCAGAAATGTTTGAAGCTACTGACTGAATGAAAGGAGCTGGCATCTCACTCTCTTTGAATCTTCTTTATCATGCTAAGAGGAGCAGGAAAAAGCAAAAAATTTCAGAATTGCACCTTGCAATGCGGAGAAATTACTGTTTGTGCATTTACAATATTCATTGATTTTTGCCATTGAAAAACGTCCAGAAATGATTGAAGCTACTGACTGAATGAAAGGAGCTGGCATCTCACTCTCTTTGAATCTTGTTTATCATGCTAAGAGGAGCAGGAAAAAGCAAAAAATTTCAGAATTGCACCTTGCAATGCGGAGAAATTACTGTTTGTGCATTTACAATATTCATTGATTTTTGCCATTGAAAAACGTCCAGAAATGATTGAAGCTACTGACTGAATGAAAGGAGCTGGCATCTCACTCTCTTTGAATCTTCTTTATCATGCTAAGAGGAGCAGGAAAAAGCAAAAAAATTCAGAATTGCACCTTGCAATGCGGAGAAATTACTGTTTGTGCATTTACAATATTCATTGATTTTTGCCATTGAAAAACATCATGTTATTCATATACCAGAAATGATTGAAGCTACTGACTGAATGAAAGGAGCTGGCATCTCACTCTCTTTGAATCTTGTTTATCATGCCAAGAGGAGCAGGAAAAAGCAAAAAATTTCAGAATTGCACCTTGCAATGCGGAGAAATTACTGTTTGTGCATTTACAATATTCATTGATTTTTGCCATTGAAAAACGTCCAGAAATGATTGAAGCTACTGACTGAATGAAAGGAACTGGCATCTCACTCTCTTTGAATCTTCTTTATCATGCTAAGAGGAGCAGGAAAAAGCAAAAAATTTCAGAATTGCACCTTGCAATGCGGAGAAATTACTGTTTGTGCATTTACAAAATTCATTGATTTTTGCCATTGAAAAACATCATGTTATTCATATACCAGAAATGTTTGAAGCTACTGACTGAATGAAAGGAGCTGACATCTCACTCTCTTTGAATCTTCTTTATCATGCTAAGAGGAGCAGGAAAAAGCAAAAAATTTCAGAATTGCACCTTGCAATGCGGAGAAATTACTGTTTGTGCATTTACAATATTCATTGATTTTTGCCATTGAAAAACGTCCAGAAATGATTGAAGCTACTGACTGAATGAAAGGAGCTGGCATCTCACTCTCTTTGAATCTTCTTTATCATGCTAAGAGGAGCAGGAAAAAGCAAAAAATTTCAGAATTGCACCTTGCAATGCGGAGAAATTACTGTTTGTGCATTTACAATATTCATTGATTTTTGCCATTGAAAAACGTCCAGAAATGATTGAAGCTACTGACTGAATGAAAGGAGCTGGCATCTCACTCTCTTTGAATCTTCTTTATCATGCTAAGAGGAGCAGGAAAAAGCAAAAAATTTCAGAATTGCACCTTGCAATGCGGAGAAATTACTGTTTGTGCATTTACAATATTCATTGATTTTTGCCATTGAAAAACATCATGTTATTCATATACCAGAAATGATTGAAGCTACTGACTGAATGAAAGGAGCTGGCATCTCACTCTCTTTGAATCTTCTTTATCATGCTAAGAGGAGCAGGAAAAAGCAAAAAATTTCAGAATTGCACCTTGCAATGCGGAGAAATTACTGTTTGTGCATTTACAATATTCATTGATTTTTGCCATTGAAAAACGTCCAGAAATGATTGAAGCTACTGACTGAATGAAAGGAACTGGCATCTCACTCTCTTTGAATCTTCTTTATCATGCTAAGAGGAGCAGGAAAAAGCAAAAAATTTCAGAATTGCACCTTGCAATGCGGAGAAATTACTGTTTGTGCATTTACAAAATTCATTGATTTTTGCCATTGAAAAACATCATGTTATTCATATACCAGAAATGTTTGAAGCTACTGACTGAATGAAAGGAGCTGACATCTCACTCTCTTTAAATCTTCTTTATCATGCTAAGAGGAGCAGGAAAAAGCAAAAAATTTCAGAATTGCACCTTGCAATGCGGAGAAATTACTGTTTGTGCATTTACAATATTCATTGATTTTTGCCATTGAAAAACGTCCAGAAATGATTGAAGCTACTGACTGAATGAAAGGAGCTGGCATCTCACTCTCTTTGAATCTTCTTTATCATGCTAAGAGGAGCAGGAAAAAGCAAAAAATTTCAGAATTGCACCTTGCAATGCGGAGAAATTACTGTTTGTGCATTTACAATATTCATTGATTTTTGCCATTGAAAAACATCATGTTATTCATATACCAGAAATGATTGAAGCTACTGACTGAATGAAAGGAGCTGGCATCTCACTCTCTTTGAATCTTCTTTATCATGCTAAGAGGAGCAGGAAAAAGCAAAAAATTTCAGAATTGCACCTTGCAATGTGGAGAAATTACTGTTTGTGCATTTACAATATTCATTGATTTTTACCATTGAAAAACGTCCAGAAATGATTGAAGCTACTGACTGAATGAAAGTAGCTGGCATCTCACTCTCTTTGAATCTTCTTTATCATGCTAAGAGGAGCAGGAAAAAGCAAAAAATTTCAGAATTGCACCTTGCAATGCGGAGAAATTACTGTTTGTGCATTTACAATATTCATTGATTTTTGCCATTGAAAAACGTCCAGAAATGATTGAAGCTACTGACTGAATGAAAGGAGCTGGCATCTCACTCTCTTTGAATCTTGTTTATCATGCTAAGAGGAGCAGGAAAAAGCAAAAAATTTCAGAATTGCACCTTGCAATGCGGAGAAATTACTGTTTGTGCATTTACAATATTCATTGATTTTTGCCATTGAAAAACGTCCAGAAATGATTGAAGCTACTGACTGAATGAAAGGAGCTGGCATCTCACTCTCTTTGAATCTTCTTTATCATGCTAAGAGGAGCAGGAAAAAGCAAAAAAATTCAGAATTGCACCTTGCAATGCGGAGAAATTACTGTTTGTGCATTTACAATATTCATTGATTTTTGCCATTGAAAAACATCATGTTATTCATATACCAGAAATGATTGAAGCTACTGACTGAATGAAAGGAGCTGGCATCTCACTCTCTTTGAATCTTGTTTATCATGCTAAGAGGAGCAGGAAAAAGCAAAAAATTTCAGAATTTCACCTTGCAATGCGGAGAAATTACTGTTTGTGCATTTACAATATTCATTGATTTTTGCCATTGAAAAACGTCCAGAAATGATTGAAGCTACTGACTGAATGAAAGGAGCTGGCATCTCACTCTCTTTGAATCTTCTTTATCATGCTAAGAGGAGCAGGAAAAAGCAAAAAATTTCAGAATTGCACCTTGCAATGCGGAGAAATTACTGTTTGTGCATTTACAATATTCATTGATTTTTGCCATTGAAAAACATCATGTTATTCATATACCAGAAATGATTGAAGCTACTGACTGAATGAAAGGAGCTGGCATCTCACTCTCTTTGAATCTTCTTTATCATGCTAAGAGGAGCAGGAAAAAGCAAAAAATTTCAGAATTGCACCTTGCAATGCGGAGAAATTACTGTTTGTGCATTTACAATATTCATTGATTTTTGCCATTGAAAAACGTCCAGAAATGATTGAAGCTACTGACTGAATGAAAGGAACTGGCATCTCACTCTCTTTGAATCTTCTTTATCATGCTAAGAGGAGCAGGAAAAAGCAAAAAATTTCAGAATTGCACCTTGCAATGCGGAGAAATTACTGTTTGTGCATTTACAAAATTCATTGATTTTTGCCATTGAAAAACATCATGTTATTCATATACCAGAAATGTTTGAAGCTACTGACTGAATGAAAGGAGCTGACATCTCACTCTCTTTGAATCTTCTTTATCATGCTAAGAGGAGCAGGAAAAAGCAAAAAATTTCAGAATTGCACCTTGCAATGCGGAGAAATTACTGTTTGTGCATTTACAATATTCATTGATTTTTGCCATTGAAAAACGTCCAGAAATGATTGAAGCTACTGACTGAATGAAAGGAGCTGGCATCTCACTCTCTTTGAATCTTCTTTATCATGCTAAGAGGAGCAGGAAAAAGCAAAAAATTTCAGAATTGCACCTTGCAATGCGGAGAAATTACTGTTTGTGCATTTACAATATTCATTGATTTTTGCCATTGAAAAACGTCCAGAAATGATTGAAGCTACTGACTGAATGAAAGGAGCTGGCATCTCACTCTCTTTGAATCTTCTTTATCATGCTAAGAGGAGCAGGAAAAAGCAAAAAATTTCAGAATTGCACCTTGCAATGCGGAGAAATTACTGTTTGTGCATTTACAATATTCATTGATTTTTGCCATTGAAAAACATCATGTTATTCATATACCAGAAATGATTGAAGCTACTGACTGAATGAAAGGAGCTGGCATCTCACTCTCTTTGAATCTTCTTTATCATGCTAAGAGGAGCAGGAAAAAGCAAAAAATTTCAGAATTGCACCTTGCAATGCGGAGAAATTACTGTTTGTGCATTTACAATATTCATTGATTTTTGCCATTGAAAAACGTCCAGAAATGATTGAAGCTACTGACTGAATGAAAGGAACTGGCATCTCACTCTCTTTGAATCTTCTTTATCATGCTAAGAGGAGCAGGAAAAAGCAAAAAATTTCAGAATTGCACCTTGCAATGCGGAGAAATTACTGTTTGTGCATTTACAAAATTCATTGATTTTTGCCATTGAAAAACATCATGTTATTCATATACCAGAAATGTTTGAAGCTACTGACTGAATGAAAGGAGCTGACATCTCACTCTCTTTGAATCTTCTTTATCATGCTAAGAGGAGCAGGAAAAAGCAAAAAATTTCAGAATTGCACCTTGCAATGCGGAGAAATTACTGTTTGTGCATTTACAATATTCATTGATTTTTGCCATTGAAAAACGTCCAGAAATGATTGAAGCTACTGACTGAATGAAAGGAGCTGGCATCTCACTCTCTTTGAATCTTCTTTATCATGCTAAGAGGAGCAGGAAAAAGCAAAAAATTTCAGAATTGCACCTTGCAATGCGGAGAAATTACTGTTTGTGCATTTACAATATTCATTGATTTTTGCCATTGAAAAACATCATGTTATTCATATACCAGAAATGATTGAAGCTACTGACTGAATGAAAGGAGCTGGCATCTCACTCTCTTTGAATCTTCTTTATCATGCTAAGAGGAGCAGGAAAAAGCAAAAAATTTCAGAATTGCACCTTGCAATTCGGAGAAATTACTGTTTGTGCATTTACAATATTCATTGATTTTTGCCATTGAAAAACGTCCAGAAATGATTGAAGCTACTGACTGAATGAAAGGAGCTGGCATCTCACTCTCTTTGAATCTTCTTTATCATGCTAAGAGGAGCAGGAAAAAGCAAAAAATTTCAGAATTGCACCTTGCAATGCGGAGAAATTACTGTTTGTGCATTTACAATATTCATTGATTTTTGCCATTGAAAAACGTCCAGAAATGATTGAAGCTACTGACTGAATGAAAGGAGCTGGCATCTCACTCTCTTTGAATCTTCTTTATCATGCTAAGAGGAGCAGGAAAAAGCAAAAAATTTCAGAATTGCACCTTGCAATGCGGAGAAATTACTGTTTGTGCATTTACAATATTCATTGATTTTTGCCATTGAAAAACATCATGTTATTCATATACCAGAAATGATTGAAGCTACTGACTGAATGAAAGGAGCTGGCATCTCACTCTCTTTGAATCTTCTTTATCATGCTAAGAGGAGCAGGAAAAAGCAAAAAATTTCAGAATTGCACCTTGCAATGTGGAGAAATTACTGTTTGTGCATTTACAATATTCATTGATTTTTACCATTGAAAAACGTCCAGAAATGATTGAAGCTACTGACTGAATGAAAGTAGCTGGCATCTCACTCTCTTTGAATCTTCTTTATCATGCTAAGAGGAGCAGGAAAAAGCAAAAAATTTCAGAATTGCACCTTGCAATGCGGAGAAATTACTGTTTGTGCATTTACAATATTCATTGATTTTTGCCATTGAAAAACGTCCAGAAATGATTGAAGCTACTGACTGAATGAAAGGAGCTGGCATCTCACTCTCTTTGAATCTTGTTTATCATGCTAAGAGGAGCAGGAAAAAGCAAAAAATTTCAGAATTGCACCTTGCAATGCGGAGAAATTACTGTTTGTGCATTTACAATATTCATTGATTTTTGCCATTGAAAAACGTCCAGAAATGATTGAAGCTACTGACTGAATGAAAGGAGCTGGCATCTCACTCTCTTTGAATCTTCTTTATCATGCTAAGAGGAGCAGGAAAAAGCAAAAAAATTCAGAATTGCACCTTGCAATGCGGAGAAATTACTGTTTGTGCATTTACAATATTCATTGATTTTTGCCATTGAAAAACATCATGTTATTCATATACCAGAAATGATTGAAGCTACTGACTGAATGAAAGGAGCTGGCATCTCACTCTCTTTGAATCTTGTTTATCATGCTAAGAGGAGCAGGAAAAAGCAAAAAATTTCAGAATTTCACCTTGCAATGCGGAGAAATTACTGTTTGTGCATTTACAATATTCATTGATTTTTGCCATTGAAAAACGTCCAGAAATGATTGAAGCTACTGACTGAATGAAAGGAGCTGGCATCTCACTCTCTTTGAATCTTCTTTATCATGCTAAGAGGAGCAGGAAAAAGCAAAAAATTTCAGAATTGCACCTTGCAATGCGGAGAAATTACTGTTTGTGCATTTACAATATTCATTGATTTTTGCCATTGAAAAACATCATGTTATTCATATACCAGAAATGATTGAAGCTACTGACTGAATGAAAGGAGCTGGCATCTCACTCTCTTTGAATCTTCTTTATCATGCTAAGAGGAGCAGGAAAAAGCAAAAAATTTCAGAATTGCACCTTGCAATGCGGAGAAATTACTGTTTGTGCATTTACAATATTCATTGATTTTTGCCATTGAAAAACGTCCAGAAATGATTGAAGCTACTGACTGAATGAAAGGAACTGGCATCTCACTCTCTTTGAATCTTCTTTATCATGCTAAGAGGAGCAGGAAAAAGCAAAAAATTTCAGAATTGCACCTTGCAATGCGGAGAAATTACTGTTTGTGCATTTACAAAATTCATTGATTTTTGCCATTGAAAAACATCATGTTATTCATATACCAGAAATGTTTGAAGCTACTGACTGAATGAAAGGAGCTGACATCTCACTCTCTTTGAATCTTCTTTATCATGCTAAGAGGAGCAGGAAAAAGCAAAAAATTTCAGAATTGCACCTTGCAATGCGGAGAAATTACTGTTTGTGCATTTACAATATTCATTGATTTTTGCCATTGAAAAACGTCCAGAAATGATTGAAGCTACTGACTGAATGAAAGGAGCTGGCATCTCACTCTCTTTGAATCTTCTTTATCATGCTAAGAGGAGCAGGAAAAAGCAAAAAATTTCAGAATTGCACCTTGCAATGCGGAGAAATTACTGTTTGTGCATTTACAATATTCATTGATTTTTGCCATTGAAAAACGTCCAGAAATGATTGAAGCTACTGACTGAATGAAAGGAGCTGGCATCTCACTCTCTTTGAATCTTCTTTATCATGCTAAGAGGAGCAGGAAAAAGCAAAAAATTTCAGAATTGCACCTTGCAATGCGGAGAAATTACTGTTTGTGCATTTACAATATTCATTGATTTTTGCCATTGAAAAACATCATGTTATTCATATACCAGAAATGATTGAAGCTACTGACTGAATGAAAGGAGCTGGCATCTCACTCTCTTTGAATCTTCTTTATCATGCTAAGAGGAGCAGGAAAAAGCAAAAAATTTCAGAATTGCACCTTGCAATGCGGAGAAATTACTGTTTGTGCATTTACAATATTCATTGATTTTTGCCATTGAAAAACGTCCAGAAATGATTGAAGCTACTGACTGAATGAAAGGAACTGGCATCTCACTCTCTTTGAATCTTCTTTATCATGCTAAGAGGAGCAGGAAAAAGCAAAAAATTTCAGAATTGCACCTTGCAATGCGGAGAAATTACTGTTTGTGCATTTACAAAATTCATTGATTTTTGCCATTGAAAAACATCATGTTATTCATATACCAGAAATGTTTGAAGCTACTGACTGAATGAAAGGAGCTGACATCTCACTCTCTTTGAATCTTCTTTATCATGCTAAGAGGAGCAGGAAAAAGCAAAAAATTTCAGAATTGCACCTTGCAATGCGGAGAAATTACTGTTTGTGCATTTACAATATTCATTGATTTTTGCCATTGAAAAACGTCCAGAAATGATTGAAGCTACTGACTGAATGAAAGGAGCTGGCATCTCACTCTCTTTGAATCTTCTTTATCATGCTAAGAGGAGCAGGAAAAAGCAAAAAATTTCAGAATTGCACCTTGCAATGCGGAGAAATTACTGTTTGTGCATTTACAATATTCATTGATTTTTGCCATTGAAAAACATCATGTTATTCATATACCAGAAATGATTGAAGCTACTGACTGAATGAAAGGAGCTGGCATCTCACTCTCTTTGAATCTTCTTTATCATGCTAAGAGGAGCAGGAAAAAGCAAAAAATTTCAGAATTGCACCTTGCAATTCGGAGAAATTACTGTTTGTGCATTTACAATATTCATTGATTTTTGCCATTGAAAAACGTCCAGAAATGATTGAAGCTACTGACTGAATGAAAGGAGCTGGCATCTCACTCTCTTTGAATCTTCTTTATCATGCTAAGAGGAGCAGGAAAAAGCAAAAAATTTCAGAATTGCACCTTGCAATGCGGAGAAATTACTGTTTGTGCATTTACAATATTCATTGATTTTTGCCATTGAAAAACGTCCAGAAATGATTGAAGCTACTGACTGAATGAAAGGAGCTGGCATCTCACTCTCTTTGAATCTTCTTTATCATGCTAAGAGGAGCAGGAAAAAGCAAAAAATTTCAGAATTGCACCTTGCAATGCGGAGAAATTACTGTTTGTGCATTTACAATATTCATTGATTTTTGCCATTGAAAAACATCATGTTATTCATATACCAGAAATGATTGAAGCTACTGACTGAATGAAAGGAGCTGGCATCTCACTCTCTTTGAATCTTCTTTATCATGCTAAGAGGAGCAGGAAAAAGCAAAAAATTTCAGAATTGCACCTTGCAATGCGGAGAAATTACTGTTTGTGCATTTACAATATTCATTGATTTTTGCCATTGAAAAACGTCCAGAAATGATTGAAGCTACTGACTGAATGAAAGGAACTGGCATCTCACTCTCTTTGAATCTTCTTTATCATGCTAAGAGGAGCAGGAAAAAGCAAAAAATTTCAGAATTGCACCTTGCAATGCGGAGAAATTACTGTTTGTGCATTTACAAAATTCATTGATTTTTGCCATTGAAAAACATCATGTTATTCATATACCAGAAATGTTTGAAGCTACTGACTGAATGAAAGGAGCTGACATCTCACTCTCTTTGAATCTTCTTTATCATGCTAAGAGGAGCAGGAAAAAGCAAAAAATTTCAGAATTGCACCTTGCAATGCGGAGAAATTACTGTTTGTGCATTTACAATATTCATTGATTTTTGCCATTGAAAAACGTCCAGAAATGATTGAAGCTACTGACTGAATGAAAGGAGCTGGCATCTCACTCTCTTTGAATCTTCTTTATCATGCTAAGAGGAGCAGGAAAAAGCAAAAAATTTCAGAATTGCACCTTGCAATGCGGAGAAATTACTGTTTGTGCATTTACAATATTCATTGATTTTTGCCATTGAAAAACATCATGTTATTCATATACCAGAAATGATTGAAGCTACTGACTGAATGAAAGGAGCTGGCATCTCACTCTCTTTGAATCTTCTTTATCATGCTAAGAGGAGCAGGAAAAAGCAAAAAATTTCAGAATTGCACCTTGCAATGCGGAGAAATTACTGTTTGTGCATTTACAATATTCATTGATTTTTGCCATTGAAAAACGTCCAGAAATGATTGAAGCTACTGACTGAATGAAAGGAACTGGCATCTCACTCTCTTTGAATCTTCTTTATCATGCTAAGAGGAGCAGGAAAAAGCAAAAAATTTCAGAATTGCACCTTGCAATGCGGAGAAATTACTGTTTGTGCATTTACAAAATTCATTGATTTTTGCCATTGAAAAACATCATGTTATTCATATACCAGAAATGTTTGAAGCTACTGACTGAATGAAAGGAGCTGACATCTCACTCTCTTTGAATCTTCTTTATCATGCTAAGAGGAGCAGGAAAAAGCAAAAAATTTCAGAATTGCACCTTGCAATGCGGAGAAATTACTGTTTGTGCATTTACAATATTCATTGATTTTTGCCATTGAAAAACGTCCAGAAATGATTGAAGCTACTGACTGAATGAAAGGAGCTGGCATCTCACTCTCTTTGAATCTTCTTTATCATGCTAAGAGGAGCAGGAAAAAGCAAAAAATTTCAGAATTGCACCTTGCAATGCGGAGAAATTACTGTTTGTGCATTTACAATATTCATTGATTTTTGCCATTGAAAAACATCATGTTATTCATATACCAGAAATGATTGAAGCTACTGACTGAATGAAAGGAGCTGGCATCTCACTCTCTTTGAATCTTCTTTATCATGCTAAGAGGAGCAGGAAAAAGCAAAAAATTTCAGAATTGCACCTTGCAATTCGGAGAAATTACTGTTTGTGCATTTACAATATTCATTGATTTTTGCCATTGAAAAACGTCCAGAAATGATTGAAGCTACTGACTGAATGAAAGGAGCTGGCATCTCACTCTCTTTGAATCTTCTTTATCATGCTAAGAGGAGCAGGAAAAAGCAAAAAATTTCAGAATTGCACCTTGCAATGCGGAGAAATTACTGTTTGTGCATTTACAATATTCATTGATTTTTGCCATTGAAAAACGTCCAGAAATGATTGAAGCTACTGACTGAATGAAAGGAGCTGGCATCTCACTCTCTTTGAATCTTCTTTATCATGCTAAGAGGAGCAGGAAAAAGCAAAAAATTTCAGAATTGCACCTTGCAATGCGGAGAAATTACTGTTTGTGCATTTACAATATTCATTGATTTTTGCCATTGAAAAACATCATGTTATTCATATACCAGAAATGATTGAAGCTACTGACTGAATGAAAGGAGCTGGCATCTCACTCTCTTTGAATCTTCTTTATCATGCTAAGAGGAGCAGGAAAAAGCAAAAAATTTCAGAATTGCACCTTGCAATGCGGAGAAATTACTGTTTGTGCATTTACAATATTCATTGATTTTTGCCATTGAAAAACGTCCAGAAATGATTGAAGCTACTGACTGAATGAAAGGAACTGGCATCTCACTCTCTTTGAATCTTCTTTATCATGCTAAGAGGAGCAGGAAAAAGCAAAAAATTTCAGAATTGCACCTTGCAATGCGGAGAAATTACTGTTTGTGCATTTACAAAATTCATTGATTTTTGCCATTGAAAAACATCATGTTATTCATATACCAGAAATGTTTGAAGCTACTGACTGAATGAAAGGAGCTGACATCTCACTCTCTTTGAATCTTCTTTATCATGCTAAGAGGAGCAGGAAAAAGCAAAAAATTTCAGAATTGCACCTTGCAATGCGGAGAAATTACTGTTTGTGCATTTACAATATTCATTGATTTTTGCCATTGAAAAACGTCCAGAAATGATTGAAGCTACTGACTGAATGAAAGGAGCTGGCATCTCACTCTCTTTGAATCTTCTTTATCATGCTAAGAGGAGCAGGAAAAAGCAAAAAATTTCAGAATTGCACCTTGCAATGCGGAGAAATTACTGTTTGTGCATTTACAATATTCATTGATTTTTGCCATTGAAAAACATCATGTTATTCATATACCAGAAATGATTGAAGCTACTGACTGAATGAAAGGAGCTGGCATCTCACTCTCTTTGAATCTTCTTTATCATGCTAAGAGGAGCAGGAAAAAGCAAAAAATTTCAGAATTGCACCTTGCAATGTGGAGAAATTACTGTTTGTGCATTTACAATATTCATTGATTTTTACCATTGAAAAACGTCCAGAAATGATTGAAGCTACTGACTGAATGAAAGTAGCTGGCATCTCACTCTCTTTGAATCTTCTTTATCATGCTAAGAGGAGCAGGAAAAAGCAAAAAATTTCAGACTTGCACCTTGCAATGCGGAGAAATTACTGTTTGTGCATTTACAATATTCATTGATTTTTGCCATTGAAAAACATCATGTTATTCATATACCAGAAATGTTTGAAGCTACTGACTGAATGAAAGGAGCTGGCATCTCACTCTCTTTGAATCTTCTTTATCATGCTAAGAGGAGCAGGAAAAAGCAAAAAATTTCAGAATTGCACCTTGCAATGCGGAGAAATTACTGTTTGTGCATTTACAATATTCATTGATTTTTGCCATTGAAAAACATCATGTCCAGAAATGATTGAAGCTACTGACTGAATGAAAGGAGCTGGCATCTCACTCTCTTTGAATCTTGTTTATCATGCTAAGAGGAGCAGGAAAAAGCAAAAAATTTCAGAATTGCACCTTGCAATGCGGAGAAATTACTGTTTGTGCATTTACAATATTCATTGATTTTTGCCATTGAAAAACGTCCAGAAATGATTGAAGCTACTGACTGAATGAAAGGAGCTGGCATCTCACTCTCTTTGAATCTTCTTTATCATGCTAAGAGGAGCAGGAAAAAGCAAAAAATTCAGAATTGCACCTTGCAATGCGGAGAAATTACTGTTTGTGCATTTACAATATTCATTGATTTTTGCCATTGAAAAACATCATGTTATTCATATACCAGAAATGATTGAAGCTACTGACTGAATGAAAGGAGCTGGCATCTCACTCTCTTTGAATCTTCTTTATCATGCTAAGAGGAGCAGGAAAAAGCAAAAAATTTCAGAATTGCACCTTGCAATGCGGAGAAATTACTGTTTGTGCATTTACAATATTCATTGATTTTTGCCATTGAAAAACGTCCAGAAATGATTGAAGCTACTGACTGAATGAAAGGAACTGGCATCTCACTCTCTTTGAATCTTCTTTATCATGCTAAGAGGAGCAGGAAAAAGCAAAAAATTTCAGAATTGCACCTTGCAATGCGGAGAAATTACTGTTTGTGCATTTACAAAATTCATTGATTTTTGCCATTGAAAAACATCATGTTATTCATATACCAGAAATGTTTGAAGCTACTGACTGAATGAAAGGAGCTGGACATCTCACTCTCTTTGAATCTTCTTTATCATGCTAAGAGGAGCAGGAAAAAAGCAAAAAATTTCAGAATTGCACCTTGCAATGCGGAGAAATTACTGTTTGTGCATTTACAATATTCATTGATTTTTGCCATTGAAAAACGTCCAGAAATGATTGAAGCTACTGACTGAATGAAAGGAGCTGGCATCTCACTCTCTTTGAATCTTCTTTATCATGCTAAGAGGAGCAGGAAAAAGCAAAAAATTTCAGAATTGCACCTTGCAATGCGGAGAAATTACTGTTTGTGCATTTACAATATTCATTGATTTTTGCCATTGAAAAACATCATGTTATTCATATACCAGAAATGTTTGAAGCTACTGACTGAATGAAAGGAGCTGGCATCTCACTCTCTTTGAATCTTCTTTATCATGCTAAGAGGAGCAGGAAAAAGCAAAAAATTTCAGAATTGCACCTTGCAATGCGGAGAAATTACTGTTTGTGCATTTACAATATTCATTGATTTTTGCCATTGAAAAACATCATGTTATTCATATACCAGAAATGATTGAAGCTACTGACTGAATGAAAGGAGCTGGCATCTCACTCTCTTTGAATCTTCTTTATCATGCTAAGAGGAGCAGGAAAAAGCAAAAAATTTCAGAATTGCACCTTGCAATGCGGAGAAATTACTGTTTGTGCATTTACAATATTCATTGATTTTTGCCATTGAAAAACGTCCAGAAATGATTGAAGCTACTGACTGAATGAAAGGAGCTGGCATCTCACTCTCTTTGAATCTTCTTTATCATGCTAAGAGGAGCAGGAAAAAGCAAAAAATTTCAGAATTGCACCTTGCAATGCGGAGAAATTACTGTTTGTGCATTTACAATATTCATTGATTTTTGCCATTGAAAAACATCATGTTATTCATATACCAGAAATGTTTGAAGCTACTGACTGAATGAAAGGAGCTGGCATCTCACTCTCTTTGAATCTTCTTTATCATGCTAAGAGGAGCAGGAAAAAGCAAAAAATTTCAGAATTGCACCTTGCAATGCGGAGAAATTACTGTTTGTGCATTTACAATATTCATTGATTTTTGCCATTGAAAAACGTCCAGAAATGATTGAAGCTACTGACTGAATGAAAGGAGCTGGCATCTCACTCTCTTTGAATCTTCTTTATCATGCTAAGAGGAGCAGGAAAAAGCAAAAAATTTCAGAATTGCACCTTGCAATGCGGAGAAATTACTGTTTGTGCATTTACAATATTCATTGATTTTTGCCATTGAAAAACATCATGTTATTCATATACCAGAAATGATTGAAGCTACTGACTGAATGAAAGGAGCTGGCATCTCGCTCTCTTTGAATCTTCTTTATCATGCTAAGAGGAGCAGGAAAAAGCAAAAAATTTCAGAATTGCACTTTGCAATGCGGAGAAATTACTGTTTGTGCATTTACAATATTCATTGATTTTTGCCATTGAAAAACGTCCAGAAATGATTGAAGCTACTGACTGAATGAAAGGAGCTGGCATCTCACTCTCTTTGAATCTTCTTTATCATGCTAAGAGGAGCAGGAAAAAGCAAAAAATTTCAGAATTGCACCTTGCAATGCGGAGAAATTACTGTTTGTGCTTTTACAATATTCATTGATTTTTGCCATTGAAAAACATCATGTTATTCATATACCAGAAATGTTTGAAGCTACTGACTGAATGAAAGGAGCTGGCATCTAACTCTCTTTGAATCTTCTTTATCATGCTAAGAGGAGCAGGAAAAAGCAAAAAATTTCAGAATTGCACCTTGCAATGCGGAGAAATTACTGTTTGTGCATTTACAATATTCATTGATTTTTGCCATTGAAAAACGTCCAGAAA
>NW_027368825.1:0-46960 GCF_046119375.1 Phyllobates terribilis | reverse complement strand
TGATCCAGATGAGTACTCACCCAATCAAGTTAATACCTCTACTCACAAGAACCTCCCTCTCCTTTTATGTTATAGTAAATATTGTATGTATGTTTGACCTTTTCTATTTGCTTTTTATATTTCTTTGCTAGGCTCCATTGTAAAAGAGGAAGCAGATTGTATAATTGTCTCAGATCTATTTCTAATTCATCATTTACTTTTTTTCTTGTAATTCATTAGCCAATGTTTTGCATTTTGTTTTATTTATGGTTCTAATTAATAAGTATGTTTTTATTGTACTTTTATGTGATTTCATATATGATCATGTAGAAAATTTATTTGTACAATATTTTCATATATATATGGAAAGACTCATAAAAATAGAATGCATGACTTTTTTTTTACACTGATAAAAATAGAATACATG
Organism: Phyllobates terribilis; assembly: GCF_046119375.1. Classification (NCBI taxonomy): domain Eukaryota; kingdom Metazoa; phylum Chordata; class Amphibia; order Anura; family Dendrobatidae; genus Phyllobates; species Phyllobates terribilis. The sequence goes on along the minus strand of NW_027368825.1, from coordinate 46,554 downwards.
ACTTATTAGTCCAATTTTATGCAATTACTTAATTTTAATGGAATGTTTGTACTAAAGATTATGATAAGAATTAATGTTATTAATCCCTTTATAGAAGATTTGGGTGATATTGTTTATTGTTTTGTTATTAATCCCTTTTTTTAGACTGATAAAAATAGAATACATGACTTATTAGCTCTTATTTGTCTTGAAACCTTCTCTCGGACTGGTCTTCGGTCTTCTGTAAGCTTCCGAGGCTACTCGGCTTCGCCTCTCAGCTTCTCCATGGGTGTAGGTGTGGTAGTCTTCTCTCTAGATCCGTCACAAATGCACTAGAGGTGAGTACAAATAGAATCTCCATAATACAATACCACAAAATAACGCTTAAGAGCATCCCGCAAATCTATAAGTGAACAATCACACCAGATTCCGGGAATACCACTCAATAAGAACCTAAACACCACTAATCCTAAGCTAATAGTCGCTAGTTACACCATATAATAAGCTCCTATCAAACCTCCCCACACTTAAACCTTGCTCGTCCTCGAGTAAAAAAAATAAAACTCACTCCTCCTAAAAAGCACAAAGGTCTACAGTAAGTGTAGAGAAAATCTGCTAGCGACTATACCACAAACTCCAAAGTGTAAATAAGCACTAACCTACTCCGATCTATCTCCTTATGTCTCCGAGATGTCCTATCCAAAACCCTCCTTATTTCTCCACCTTCATATGTCACCACTCCATAACAATAATAAAATTGAACCAAGTGGTGTGCTTTTAAGCACATGTGGAATCCTAATCTCCTCTAAGGGTAAGGGTACATAAATATGACATAATAAAGATAAAATCGAGTCTCCCACTAGCTTATACACTTCTTATTCCTCCTCTTTGAGTAATGTCCTGAACCACTAGATAATATGATCAATCCACAATTCACAACCACCAATCCTAATTTAAAATTTTGCATAATACAACCACAACAATATGCATCAAACTCCAAGAAATAGAAATCTAATCCTAAGATCTAACACAACCGCCGATAATATGTAGCAAAACAAATAAACTAATGAAATGGTAAGCATGCAAAGTGTGGATAACAATAAGCTCATAAATAGAGAGATAAAAAGGCTAAAACCAACTTCTTATCCCTCCTTGGTGAATCCTAAAACCCGAGACATCCTTCAACTCCCTTCTTATGTCTCCTGCACCAATAAATATGCAATCAATAAAAATCAATCACAAAATAAATAAATCTGGCGCCCTTTCGGGTTTTCACCAAATTCTAAGTGGTAGGATCTTTTTCTATTCTATTCTTTTTATTTTTCAGGCACCAACCTTTTTCTTTTTATCCATTTTTGCTTGCCTGGTTTTTATTCTTATTTTTTCGTATCTTTTTCGATTTTTTTGTTTCTTTTTCGAATTATTTTCGTTTTTTTTAAAAAAAAAAAAAAAAACTAAACTAATGCAATTGTTCAAGACGTGATATAAGTTCGTACAGACTCGATCCAAAAACAACATAACAAGTTCAGCAGAAAATAAGCAAGAAAGACTAGAAAAAACACATAATCCTCCTCCTCGGTACGGTAAATCCTCTCCCCACACTTGAACAGCGCATTGTCCTCAATGCAGCAAAAGAGGACCTCATAAAAATAGGGAAGAGGGGGAAATACCGCAATCACTCCTCAGCATCATCGTCATCACCATCATCATCAGACTCCTCCTCATCGTCGTCGTCGTCGTACATATCCTCATCGTCCCTTGCCGGTGGATCGGGGTAGTTAGCTCGTAAGAGCTCCCACTGTTGCTGCTGATACACCCATTGCTGGTGCTAATACTCCTGGTCCCGCAGCATGTCCTCCCGGATGGCCGTCATGTCGGCCTGGAACCGCACCTGGTTCTGGACGAGCGCCTGTGTAGTCGTCCGCATCTCGTGCTGGCTCGTCTGGATCGCCCCGATCGCCTCCGTAATCTGGCCCAACTGGTGCGCCATGTGGGTCCGCCGGTACATCTCGTCAGAATAAGGCTGGGACCCAGACCCGCTCGCGCCGGCGTCGGAATAAGCGTGTTGATGCTCGGGTGCGAGGGCAAATGGAGGTGCGGGTGCAAATGGAGCTGGAGCTGGGGCTGGTGCTGGTCCCGGTACAGGGAAGTGTTGACCCTCAGGGACGAAATCTGGTGGGATGTATGAATCGGCCCATGACCCGAAAACGACGGGCTCCTCTCTCGGATAGGTAATCTGAAATCCGCGCCCATACAAGTAGACGAGATCTGGACCATCTCTCCGCAACCAAAAGTTCCTCGTGCACCATGGCTCGTCGTATAGGAAGCTCCCCCTAATAGGTTGATCGCGCGGGGGGCAGCCGGCCTTGATAGCTAGGAGGGTGATCATTCCACCCACGTCGATGTCGCCGAACTGCGGCTTGTGCGACTCCTGACATGCACGCACAAACTGGGTAGGCCAATCGGGGACAAAGAACTCGCACTCAAATGAGAATGCATACATCAGGATGAGCCGGTGGACCGAGATCTTGTTGTTCTCAGCCTTGTTTCCGAAGCACATCCCCACCACCTTGTGGATGAGGCGCCACTGCGGAAAAGCAACGGAGGTATCTGTGGTGCGCCTGGCGTCATACGCCTCTCCCGATCCTCTGGTCCACCATTCCTTCACCATATCATTAACCACGTCTCTGTCCCAATTTCTCCTCTTAGTCACCCCAAACGCATGCGCGATCTGCTCATGGGTGAGCCTCCATGTCCTGTTGTTTGATCGCCATTCGATATGCAACACCCGGTTGATGCGGTCGTCTAAAGTCACGGACAATGTACGTAGGAATTCCCGAGTGAAGTTTGGAAATGTGGCTGCACTCAACCCCAGGAAGCCCCCTAAGCCGGCCTTGGTGAACATCGTCCTGACCACCTCGTGCAATCTCATGTTTTCCAACACAACCAGGTCTGGGAACCGAGTCTTGACGATTGCTTTATTGTTGACGATCTGCTCTAACTCATCCGCGTTTCTCCTTTGTCTCTTAGGAGCCATTCTCACAGCACAGCACAAATCCCAGCAGAGATAAGGTGGTCACAGCCACAAATCGACAAGAGTAGACCGCTCGAAGATACCTGAATCGCGGATTTCTGGATGTCGCGGTCGAGAGTCCAAATGTCGCGGTCGAGACTTCCGGGCCATGGCAAAGTCGCGGTCGAGAGTCTGAATGTCGCGGTCAAGACAATTTCACTGTGGCGAAGTCGCGGTCGAGACTCAAGATCCGGATGAGTCTGCTCAAATGTCGCGGTCGAGACTCTTGGTGTAGCGATCGCGACTCAAGATCACGGACGACCCCTTCGTTTTTTCGATCCCCTTTTTGGCTTAGTTTGGCCTCCTCTTCAAACACCACTTCAGATCTGGACTATATGGCTAAAATCCGGTCTAATGGGGGTGATTTGGTGGAGGAAAAACAAGGTTTTGGAGGAGATTTGAGAAATTTGGGGTTTTAGGGTTCTTGATGAAATTGGGCGATTGTGGACAAAATTGGGCGAATTTGATAGAGGGGTTGATGGAGGATCGTAGAGGTGGAGATTTAGAGTGAAATAGAGGGAGAAATCTTGAGTTTTGAGGGATTTGTGAAATTGGGTTTAGGGAGAGTAGGGGTGTGAGGAAGAAGAAGAAGAAAGAAAGAAAGAAAGAAAGGGGGAAAGAGGGAGGTCTCGGCCGAGACATAGGCCGAGACTTTGGGGTTTTTTCTTTTCTTATTTTTTTGGAAAATAATTAAAAAAAAATTGAACGGGAGAGTCGAGGTCGACACCAAAAAGTCTCGATCGCGACTTTTGTAGGCGAGGCGTAATTTCCGCGTTTTTCTCTTGTATTGCTTCCTACATGGTGGTCCCGTGATTTTTCTGAAACAAAAACATTAAAAACAAACAAGCAATAGGGATTAGCGTTAGTGAAAATCCTCCGGGTTGCCTCCCACTCAGCGCCTTATTTAACGTCGCGGCACGACGTACGATCGTTCATTCAATGTTTTTCAATCCTTTACAGATCGCATCATCTAGCAATAACTTCTTGAACCATGGATGGAAATGTTTGAACCTTAGACTATATTCCTCTTTCACTACCCAAACTTGCTTGGGCTTCTTCTCCTTTTTGTTCTCCCCACTCTTATTTTTGGCTTTACTTTTCGCCTTTCCTTTCGCTTTCTTGGGGGCCTGCACAATAGTTTTAGCAGGTTTCTTTTCCTATTTGGTTAGCGAGGTGGGGCCACTGCCCAAAACAGCAGTAGAGCCTAGCTCGGAAATTTTAATAATATCATTTATGCAGAATACGGAGCTATCGTCTAGGGGTTGTGCCTTAGTCCCAAAAATATTGAAATTGACCACATCCCCATTAAATTCGAGCGTAAGCACCCCGACATCTAGATCTAGCTTAGTCTTAGATGTCCGCATAAACGGTCTACCTAGGAGGACATGTGTAGCATGTGTCTCATGTTATCATATAGCACACAGAAATCCGCAGGAAAAATAAGGTTTTCTACTTTAACCAACACATCTTCGACCAACCCTCTCAGGTAGATCGTAGATCCGTCTGCTAGTTGCAAAACAATCTTTGTTTTACTCATGCGCCTTAGATTTAATGATTCATAACCGAGTAAGGTAAAGCATTTATCGAAGCCCCTAAGTCTAACATAGCTCTACCAATTCTAGTTTTACCTATGGTACAAGGGATGCTCACCATTCCTGGGTCTGCGCCCTTAGTAGCCATCTTCAGCTGGATGGCTGCGGAGACCCATCCGCTTACCTGTACCTGCTGCCTCCCTTCCAGCTTCTCGTTTGCTTTCTTAGTGCACATCTCCTTCAATCACGTAGCAAAACGGGGCACCTTCTTGGCGAGTTGGAGTAGATAGATATTCCCCTGGCATTTCACGAACCTCTTGAGGATCTCGTTGTCATCCCGTACATCATCTTCGAGAAGTCGCAGTCGAGAGTCGATGTCGCGGTCGAGACTTTTTTCGGAAAATTTTTCGAAGTCTGGATCACCGCCTTGTCGATCAAGACTTTGGAGTCGCGATCGAGATTTCTCCTCGAAGCCAATGTCCCGGTCGAGAGTTTCATGCCACGATCGCGAGTTTCTCTCGGGGTTAAAGTCTCGGTCGAGGCTTTCATGTCTCGGTCTAGACATCTTTGCAGACTTTTCCTCCTCGTTCTTTTCAGCGGCCCTTTGCTCTCCCACCGTAGAGATCACACTTACATTCTCTCGCGGTGCTGCTACGGCCTGAGATGGTAACTTTTCCGAGCCTTGCTGTTGAAGATTGTTTACCGCCTCCGCTATCTGAGCAGCCTGTTTCTCTAAGCTCCTTATGCTCGATTCCGTCGTTTGGACGTGGGCTGTAAAGTGTTTAGACAAGGATTCGAGCATCTCCCTCAGTGATGGTTCCTCGTTCTTCGGTTGGTATGGCGCACGGTACTGATTGTTGAATTGGTACGGCCTGTTCTACGCCCCAGATGAATCTCCCCATCTAAATCCGGGATGATCGTTGCCTCTCGGATTATAGTTGTTTTCTCGCTGGTTGTAATTGTTGTTGTTGTTATCATAGCGAGGTCGGGGTGGCCGAAACCTCCTATGGCGTGTACTTCAGCGATAGTCTGGTCCTGGAGCTGCGGGCACATGTCAGTAGGATGAGTCTCGTTCGCACAAATACCACATACTCTCGTAGGCTTCGCATTTCCGGTGGCGAGATTCTTGATCATGCTCTTTAGCTCCGCTATTTCGCTCTTCCACTCAGGCTCTCCGGAGCTCACAACATTAGCTCCTTTCCATGCATACGTTCTCCCGAAGCTCCTTGTGCCCTCGGCAATTTCGTTCAATCGCGCTCTGGCTTCAGCGGGAGTCAAATTCAGCACACTCCCATTACACGCAGCGTCTACTAATCTCCTCTCATTGTCTAGCAACCCATTATAGAGGTGGGTCACCAAGTCTTTCTCCTCAAACCCGTGAAACAGGCAGCTCGTGCACAGTCTCACTAACCTCTCAACATAATCATACAACATCTCAGCGTCCTGGTGTTCCACCATTGCTATCGCCCTTTTCAACGCAACCGCCTTCTTGGACGGAAAATATTTATTGAGGAAGGCTTTGTGAATCTTTTCCCATGTGTCGATACTCCCGGTGGGTAGCAAGTAATACCACTGGCGCGCGGTATCTTTCAGCGTGAGACCGAAAGCTCTCATCTTTATTTGCTCATCTGTGACGTTACTCGGCTTGCTGCAACTGCAGATGTCGTGGAACTCACTAAGATGCATGATCGGGTCCTCCCCAACCAAGCCATGAAATTTAGGTAGCAAATTATGAAACCGGTCTTTAGTGTGAAAGTAACGCCGACATTCAGCGCATGCAACGTCACTCCTATGTGTTGCTGCGTCAGATCAGAGTCTGTAAGCTCGCGCAACGTTCTGGCCGCCATTGATTCGATTACTAGATTCTGCAGGGATTGTCGCAGATTCTGCAGGTGCGTCCTCTCTATCTCTGGAATAAAATTAAGCAAATCTGAATTAGTGGCTCGAGTGTGGACCATAAGACAGGTCCACACCAAGATAACACAAAAAGAAGCAAACTATGACAGTTGGCTCCCCGGAAACGGCGTCAAAATTTGACAGGCGTTAAATGGTTGTTGGCCATATCAAAAATAAATCCAACTAACTTCCACTAGTAAAGCGGCAAGTCGGAGTCGAGTCCCAAGGGAGCCACAACGATAGTCTAGTTCAATTTGTGTTATCAGCAGTAAATGGGGGGTTTTTGGTTTGGAAAACTATTGAAATCAATAATAACTAAATGCGTTGGATTTTGAAAACTTATAATGATGGAAAGCTCACTCTTTCAGTCTCAGCACATTATTCATATGGAAAGTTGATCATCAAATTCTAATAAAGTTATGTTCTTTTAAATAAATAATCCAGTTGTCCTACTCTTTGTTCGTAAATAGCAACTAGTCCAAATAGTCATAGAAACCCTTGTTGTATGCAATAACCAAAGAAATCCTAAGGTTCAACTACTCAACAGCATAAAGATCAAAGATATGTAGGCCTATGCAATACCATTGGCAAATCACCGATACTCGACACAGGTTTATAATCTCTACAAAATAAGCACTCGCAAATACTCTATGCTAATTCTGATTGCTACCTAAAAGACAAGACTTTTCAAATCGAATTATCAAGCCTAGCGATATGAATGAATAATAATCAACCTAGTTTCGAACCTAGATAAAATCAATATCAATCAATGACAATAATCACAAGAGAAAATAAAACAATGCTGAATTTATTATTAGAACATAAACAATAGAATTCTCACAAACAATTCCTAGAACAATGGCCTCAACCTAAGAGTGAACTCGTAGGAACTTAGCCAGACATATCCAAGAGAAAGCTATACATAATTTGGATAAACTAACTAGGGATGAAGGTAGGAGATGGCACAAAGGTGGGAGCTTTCCTCTTGGCTGCTGAATCTCTAAGAACTAATTGTGAAAAGTGGCAAAAAGAATAACTAACTCCTTCTAACCTAAAAACTAGAGGTTTATATAGTATCTATTATCTAGGAAACAAAATAACATAAAATAAATGATAAAAAGGGGAAAAACTGATAGATTCCCGGGCTTGGATCTGCAATTGGGCCGGGTATAACGCCGAGTCACGATCGAGACATAAAGTCGCGGTCGAGACATTTTCCCAGTCACTCAGAAACGGCACCAGACTCGATCGCTACTTTCAGGGTCGCGATCGCTACTTTCTTGTCGAGGCAAAGTCGTGATCGAGACATTATAGTCTCGACCGCGACATCCATGTCGAGGGCAAATCTCGATTGAGACTCCAAAGTCTCGACCGAGACATCTTCTCCGTAGCTCTTCTTCGTCTTGAAACCTTCTCTCGGACTGGTCTTCGGTCTTCTGTAAGCTTCCGAGGCTGCTCGGCTTCGCCTCTCAGCTTCTCCATGGGTGTAGGTGTGGTAGTCTTCTCTCTAGCTCCGTCCCAAATGCACTAGAGGTGAGTACAAATAGGATCTCCATAATACAATACCACAAAATAACGCTTAAGAGCATCCCGCAAATCTATAAGTGAACAATCATACCAGATTCTGGGAATACCACTCAATAAGCACCTAAACACCACTAATCCTAAGCTAATAGTCGCTAGTTACACCATATAATAATCTCCTATCAACTATCATAGTCATAAAATATTAAATTTCAATCGTGTAATTTCTAGCCCCAACCAAACAGGACTAAATCTGGCAGTATTTCATATATAATGATGCTCTAAACGTTTGACACGTGTTTAAAATGCTCAAAATTATGGTAAGGAACACATATGTCCAAATCAATGACAAGTTGTCAACATGATTTGCCATGCCTTATGCGGAGTATAATTTTTTCATGCCTTGCACGGAATCATAGAATAAAGTTGTAAAAGGCAAATATGATTAAGTATAATAATAATAAAATCTGAATGTAATTAATAAACTTTCCATGTATGGTGCCAGTATGTATAATTTAGAAATTTGTGTTGTAAAAAGTATAATTAAGTATTTGATTTTTGTATGTTTGAAACTACAACCACTTAATTCGAAAAATATTATATAGTCGAAGGAAAAATGGTAAGTAGAATGAAAGTCTATTTGTGCATTTTATTTTTTATTTTTCTCTATAAATAAACTATACAATATTCATATATATAATAATACTTTTTATGTGGTAAAAAATTATTAGAAATAAAAAAATAGTTAAAATAATATTTAAATAGGTATGTCTTGGAAATTCCAATACATTGAACTCGATTTAGGCTCTTATAGGCCAAATTTATGAATATACTTGCTTGTGGGTAGGCCACATATGAGTAAAAATTATTAACGACAAACCCTACATAATAAGACTTGAATGCAACACTGCTAAATTGATTTCTGTTGCATGAAATGAGGGCATAAGGTATCCCGAATCTGGTAATGATATATTCACATATAATTTTAATGTCGGTGTCTGGGATTCCGGATAGAGGATTGGCTTCCACCCATTTCTTGAAGTAATAATCTATGGGGGTAAAAAGGAAGTGCTTGCCTCCGAAGACTTTGGGAAAGGGACCCACTATATCTAGGCCACCACTGGGCAAATAGTTACGGACTGGTCAACGGATGTAAATCGGTGGCAGGATAGTGAGTGATACGCGCATATGATTGACATTTTCACACCTATTGACATCAGCCTCCGCGCCCCATTGCATATACAACCACCAAAAGCCTGTGTTCTAGCCCTCAAAGCCAAACTGTGTCCTAGTGAGTGTATTCCTTAAATGCGTTCATGGATCTCATAAAGAAATGGTTCAATCTTCGAGGGGAGCACGAATTTCAGGTATGGTGATCTAGCTAAACTAGAAGAAATCAGATGAATATAGAATTATCGTTCCTAAAACAACAATTCAGTTCATTACCTGCTGATTGCTTGATAGAATGCAATCAATAAGCAAATCAAGAGCAAAAGTGAAAGAGAGAATTGGGAGAATCTGAGAAAGTTTTATAAAACTGAGAATGTCAATTACAAAGGCCAAAAATGCCTTAAAAGGAAGCAACAACTAACTGAAATGAAGTAGAATTACCATTCTACCCCTGCCAGCGTGGCACATTCAGTTAACCCATTATTCCTATATCAAAACTCCCCTGGTTGAAAGACCTTGACCTCAAGGTTTAAAAGAAGGGAAGCGCAACAGCAAATCATGGAGAAATTCCCAAGTTGCTTCTTCAGGTGACTCATGAGTCCATTGGACCAAGACTTTGGTGGCAGCCCTTCCTTGGCGATTGACCATCTGGCGGTCTAAGATCAAGTCTGGCTCACGTTCAAAAGCATCAGGTGCAACTGTAGGTAGCACTGAAGAGGAGGTAGCTGTTCCAATCCAATGCTTGAGCTGTGAGACATGAAAAACAGGATGTATAGAAGAACCTGGAGGAAGGTCCAGCTTATAGGCAACCATGCCACATTTATCCAGCACTTTAAAAGGCCCAAAATATTTTGGACTCAACTTCTGATTGTTCCTCATAACCACAGATTTCTGGCGGTAGGGTTGTAACTTCACAAAAACAAGATCTCCAATCTGAAATGACCTGTCTGATCTGTGTGCATTAGCAGCCTGAACCATACGGTGTTGTGCTCTCAACAGATGAAACTTAAGGAGGAGAATCATATGTTCTCTGTCCTGTAAACACTTGGCTACCACTGCCACTTTAGACTCACCAGGGAGATAAGGAAGATGTTGAGGAGGAGATTGGCCATACACAATCTCATAAGGAGTTAATTGAGCAGTTGTATGGAAGTTTGTGTTGTACCAAAACTCAGCCAAGGGAATCCATTTAGACCACAATGAAGGTCTATCACTACACATGCAGCGTAAGTAAGTCTCAAGGCAACGATTTACTACCTCAGTTTGGCCGTCTGATTGAGGATGATAAGCACTGGAAAAATTCAGACTCACTCCTTGCTTAGCAAACAGCTCCTTCCAAAATTCACTCAGGAAAACAACATTTCTGTCACTTGTAATTGATTGAGGGAAGCCATGTAGCTTGTAGACTATTAGTTCCGAGAATCAAATTTGAATAACAACTTAAACAAGATGTATGAGCAAGATCAACAGGTCCTCGACGAGTAGCGTGGAAAGATACTCGACGAGAAGGACCTACGCAGGAAAAACCGAATCAACGTAAACAGGTCCTCGACGAGCAGGACCTACACAGGATGAGCCGTCTACTGATACTCGACGAGCAGCGTATGGAGATGCTCGACGAGTGGTATTTGGGTATTGTGGCTTATCAAGTGTCGAGAAAACCGAATTGATAAAATCAAAATTAACGTTACTGCGACACGGTAGAAATCCGCTGCCTTAGAAGCGAATTCGCCCTGATCCGAGGAGTACAATCAGATTGGCGTCGCCCCCCAAGGTTAACGCAGCTCCCCTCGATCGCGGTCTCTCGCCAACGAAGGAATGGAATCAATGAAGTTTTTGTGTTCAGTGAGAAGAGGGGTGTTGTTCGTAAATCGTTTTCTGATCTGTTTCTTTCTCGAAGAGAGGGTTTTCTAATTTATAGAGAAAACCAGAACCCCCTCCACTAAGAGCGTGCTGACTTCCACTAAGAACGTGGCAACTTTCCACGTTCATAGGAATCAAATCGGAACAGATTTGACAAATTCAAAGAATCGAAAATCAATTTTAATTAAAACGGAAGAATCGGAAACGAAATTAATTTACGTTCCGATTTTCCAATGCTCAAGAATTAATGTAAGTAACAAACTGGGCCCCACCTCGCCGAGCACGTGATACGGACCTCGTCGAGGGGGACTCCTTGTGAGTAACAAAACCAGGTCCCACCTCGCCGAGCACGTGACACGGACCGAGACCGGACCGGACCTCGTCGATGGGGACTCCTTTTATGCTAGATAACCCCTCTAACAATTGTGTGCTTTATATACTCGTCGAGGTTTAAACATAAGTGGTCCGGACCAAGACCAGACCGGACCTCGTCGAGGGGGAATCCTTTCTGCTAGATAACCCCTCTAAGAATTAACAATATAACCCCTCGTCGAGGGGGACTAATTGTTTTTGCTTTTGCACTATATGGTGCTCAGCACTAACAATCCCCCACAAGTACAGAAGCACAAAACATTTATTAAAAATCAAAGAGTTCTGAACACACTAATAAGGTTTGAAGCATAAGTGAAGGTATCTTACGATTTGAACCATCACGTAGTGAAATTAAAGTAATTCTTTCGTGGGGAGAGTGAACGAATCTGGAACTCTCCTAACTCAAGAACTAATTTAATAGCACACTTCTTACCAATAACTTTCTATGATTCCGCAATCAGAAGTATCTCACACTTCCTTGGGATGCTATAGAGTGCTCTAGAAAGATCACCCGAGTCTTTCATAGAAGGATTCAAGTCCTTCACACTCTAGTAGGTGACTTCATCAAGTCCTGTCTCAAAAGGACCACCCAGTATGGGTTATGAAATCATTAAGAGTCTGTGACTCACCCTCACATGATTCAACGGTGAACTCATCAAGTCCTTCTCAGTAGGACCACCCAAAGCCTGGGCTATGAGAACATTAAGAGCTATAGCTCAACCTCACTAACACTTATCTTAGGAATGGAAATAGTGTATACCTTATGAGTCTTTTCAAGGCTTCGTTTGACCACTAAGGGATCCACCCAGAATTCCTCAACACGCGGGCTTAAGTCCCATTCCTCTCGATGAATCGAGAACCAACTTCTTGCTTAGTCCTTTAGTAAATGGATCAGCTAAGTTCCTCTCCGATCTCACGAACTCTAGGCCTATTACACCATTCGTTATCAGTTGTCTCACAGACTCATGTCTTATCCGAATGTGCCTCTTCTTGCCATTATAGGCATTGCTGTTTGCTACACAAATAGCAGCCTGTGAGTCACAATGTAGAGAAATGGTAGGGTTTTTTTGCCCCCACAATGGTAAGTCAGCCAGTAAACTTCTCAACCATTCTGCCTCTTGACCTGCTAAGTCTAAAGCAATAAATTCATACTCCATAGTAGATCTAGCTATACATGACTGTTTACAAGACTTCCAAGAGATAGCACCACCACACAATGTAAATACATATCCACTAGTGGAGTTAACCTCATCATTGTCAGTAACCCAGTTTGCATCACAATATCCTTCTAACACATTAGGATAACCAACAAAATGCAATCCCCAGTCCATGGTGCCTCTAAGATATCTCAATAATCTGTTGAGAGCAAACCAATGGTCTCTACTTGGGTTATGAGTATACCGACTAAGTCTACTAACAGCATAAGCAATATCAGGTCGAGTACAGTTCATCAAGAACATCAAACTTCCAATCACTTTAGCATATTCATTTTGAGAAACACTATCATTTAGATTTTTCTTCAATTGCATGTTATGATCGTATGGAAGTTTTACTGGCACCACATCATATTGATTAAATTTCTTTAATACTTTCTCTACATAGTGTGGTTGTGATAATATGAAGCCATTTTCAGTTCTAGTCACCTTGACACCTAGAATCACATCTGCTTCACCTAAATCTTTCATGTCAAACTTAGAGGAAAGAAATAGTTTAGTTGTGTTAATCCCCGAATATCCGTGGAGGAAACAATAATATGCGCGACCTGCAAGGCGTTCTAGCATTTGATCGATAAAGGGGAGAGGAAAGTGATCCTTACGAGTTACCGCGTTCAGCTTGCGGTAGTCGATGCAAACACGCCATCCATTTTGCGTTCTTTGAGGCACCATTTCACCAGCCTCGTTCTCCACTACGGTAATCCCTCCTTTCTTCTTAACCACCTGAGTCGGGCTGACCCACCGGCTATCCGATATTGGGTAGATCATATCGGACGATAGTAATTTCAGAACCTCTTTCTTTACTACTTCCATCATGGGAGGGTTTAGGCGCCGCTGGGGTTGTCGGGTAGGCTTAGCTCCTTCCTCTAGTAGGATCCTATGCATGCATGTAGAAGGGATTATTCCCTTGATATCAGCGATGGACCACCCTAGCGATGTGATGTTGCTCTTTAGGACCTCCACCAATCTTTCTTCCCCCTCCTGGCCAAGTGCACTCGAGATGATGATCGGTAGCGTGCTGTCTTTGCCAAGAAAAGCATACTTCAGGTGCGGAGGTAGCTCTTGTAGCTCGATGGTGGGTGCCTGCACAATAGAAGGGAGCGGTTTCTCGCTCGGCAATGTAAGTAACGTGGGCCCACTGGCCAAAAGAGTTCCTGGAGTATCAAACTCAACTAAGACCTCATTCACATCAACAGATAATATAATGTCATGCTCCTTAGAGCTTACAATGCTATTTTCTACAACAGATTGGAGTGAGTCAATCGCACACACATCAAAAACTTCCTGCACGATAGGGTCAATCGACTCTATAGATAAAGCAGAATCATCATTTGCAGGGTGTTTCATAGCCTCAAGTATGTTAAAGCTAACTATATCGCCATCGAACTCAAGTGTGAGCACCCCGCTGGCGTAATCTAACTTAGTATTGGCCGTTCTCATGAATGGCCTACCTAGGAGGATAGTCGCAGCCTGGTTGTCAGGCCCCATATCTAATACATGAAAATCAGCAGGAAATATTAAATTATAAACCATCACCAAGACATCCTCGGTTATCCCTTTCGGGTGAACCGTTGACCTGTCGGCTAGCTGGATCACAATCCCTGTATCAGATAGAGGTCCTAATCCTAGCAATTCATACAAAGATAATGGCATAACGTTAATAGAAGCCCCTAGATCTAGCATGGCCTTACTAATCTTCTTCTCACCGATGATGCAAGGGATACTAACCATCCCTGGGTCTGAGCACGTCTTTGCTATCTTTTGCATAATGGTTGCGGACACTCTTTCGCTCACCTGTACCTTCTGCTTACCTTTCAACTTCTGGTTCCTCTTGATGGTGCAGAGCTCCTTTAAGAATTTAGCATAGCGAGGAACACTTTTAACAAGGTTTAGCAAAGGGATGTTTACCTCACACTTACTGAATTTTTTGAAAAGTTCTTTGTCATTTGCAGGTCTGCGTGTGTCCCTCAAGGCTTCTGGGAAGGGTGCAGGTGTTTTTTTGGCGTACAGCGGATGGAAGTTAGGTCGCACATAGTCCTCTTGTCGTAGCTTGAAGTCACCTCGGTCCTCGTAGTCATCCTCAACGCGTGCTGCAGGCGAGTCGCTGTCGAGATCAAGGGGTCGCGGTAGAGATGTTGAAGCTTCTGGCGAAAGTAGCGGTCGAGACAAATTGTCGCGGTCGAGACATTTTTCGGAAATATTTTCGGAACCCAAATCACCGTCGTCTCGGTCGAGACACTCGGGTCGCGATCGCGACTTCTCCACGGGGTCAAAGTCTCGGTCGAGACTTCCTTGTCGCGGTCGCGACTTTTGCTCGGCCCGTTTTTGCAGCAGCTTTTTTCGTCCTTTCTCCTCGAGTTTCCGCCCGCTTCTCAATTCTACGACGCTAATGTTTTCTCTGGCTTTGGCTTTCGTGAGGTTGGAAACGACTTCGTGTAATTACCCAAATTGCCTCTCGAGATTTCTAATGCTTGATTCGGTAGCTTGGGCATGAGCTGCGAATTGTTTGGTCAACGACTTTAACATTTCCTCCATAGATGGTTCCTGCGGTTTTTGTTGATATGGTGTGCGGTATTGGTTGTAGTTGTTCCTCGGGTAGTAGTTGTTCTCATATCAAGGTCTGGAGGGCCCAAATCCTCCCATAGCATGCACCTCAGCGATAGTTGGATCTTGTAGTTGTGGGCACTCATCGGTATAATGACTCTCATCATTGCAGATACCACATACCCGTGATGGTTGTTGATTTCCACCGACGATACCTTTTATCATGCTTTTCAACTCAGCGATCTCGTCTTTCCATCCTAGCTCTCAGGAGCTCACAGCATTGGCTTCTTTTCTTACATACGTTCTCCCGAAGCTCCTTGTGCCCTTGGCAATTTTGTTTAATCGCGCTCTAGCCTCGGCGGGAGTCAAATTCAGCACACTCCCATTACATGCAGCGTCAACTAATCTCCTCTCGTTGTCTAGTAACCCGTTATAGAGGTGGGTCACCAGATCTTTCTCTCAAACCCGTGGAACGGGCAGCTCGCACACAGTCCCGCGAACCTCTCAACATAATCGTACAGCGTCTCAGCGTCTTGCTATTCCACCATAGCTGTCGCTCGTTTCAACGCAACCGCCTTCTTGGACGGAAAATACTTGTTGGGGAAGGCTTTGTGAAGCTTCTCCCATGTGTCGATACTCCCGGTGGGCAGCAAATAATACTGGCGCACGGTACCTTTCAGCGTAAGACCAAAAGCTCTCATCTTTATTTGCTCATCTGTGATGTTACTCGGCTTGTTGCAGCTGCAGATGCTGTGGAACTCACTAAGATGCATGATCGGGTCCTCCCCAACGAAGCCATGAAATTTCGGTAGCAAATTGATGAGTCCGTTATTTAGTTCAAAAGTAACGCCATCATTCAGGTCAGGCAGCATCATTCCTAGACGTTGTTGCGTCAGATCTGGGTCTGTAAGCTCTCGCAACGTTCTGGCCGCCATTGGTTCAACCTCTGGAATTAAATCAACTAAATTTGAATTAGTAGCGCAGGCGTGGACCATAAGATAGGTCCACACCAAGATAACACACAAAGAAACAAACTATGACAGTTGGCTCCCCGGCAACGGCGCCAAAATTTGACAAGTGTTTTACCGGTCGTTCGTCCTCTCAAAGATAAATCCAACTACTATCCACTAGTTAAGCAGTAAGTCGGAGTCGATTCCACAAGGAGCCACAACGATAGTTTCTTTCAAGAGTGTTACCAATAGTAACAAAGGGGGTTTTGGTTTGTAAATTTGTGAAAGCAATAGTAACCGAAAATTGTTGGATTTTTGTAAACTTATAACAATGAAAAGCTCACTCTTTCAGTCTCAGCACATTATTCTTATGGAAAGTTGATCATCGAATTCTAATAAAGTTATGTTCTTTTAAATAAATAATCTAGTTCTCCTACTCTTTGTTCGTAAATAGCAACTAGTCCAAATAGTCCTAGAAACCCTTGTTGTATGCAATAACCAAAGAAATCCTAAGGTTCAACTACTCAACAGCATAAGATCAAAGATAAGTAGGCCTATGCAATACCATTGACAAATCGCCGATACTCGACACAGGTTTATAATCTCTACAAAAGAAGCACTCGCAAATAGTCTATGCTAATTCTGATTGCTACCTAAAAGACAAGACTTTTCAAATCGAATTATCAAGCCTAGCAGAATGAATGAATATAAATCTACCTAGTTTCGAAGCTAGATAAAATCAATACCAATCAATGACAATAAGCACAAGAGAAAATAAAACAATACTGAAATTATTATATTAGAACATAAACATAGAATTCTCACAAACAATTCCTAGAATAAAGGCCTCAACCTAAGAGTGAAATCGTAGGAACTTAGCCAGACAAAGCCAAGAGAAAGCTATACATGATGATGGATAAACTAACCAGGATTGAAGGTAGAAGATGGTAGAAAGGTGGCAGCTTTTCTCTTGGTGGCTGAATTTCTAAGAACTTGAATGTAAAGTGGCAAAAGATCTCATCTAACCTAAAAACTAGAGGTATATACATAGTGTCCAACCTCTAGGGAATAAAATAACTAAGAATAAATGAATAAAATGGGGAAAACTAATAAAATCTGATAAATCCCGGGCTTAAATCTGCAATTTGGGTCGGGTCCTCCAAAAGTCGCGGTCGCTACCTTCAGGGTTGCGGTCGCTACTTTTCACTAATCACTCAGGAACGTCTCAAGTCTCGATCGCTACTTCGGGGTCGCGATCGCTACATTCATGTCGAGGCAAAGTCGCGATCGCTACTTTATAGTCACGACCGCTACTTCTTCTCCAAGGGCAACTCTTGACCCAGACTCCAAAGTCTCGACCGAGACTCCAAAGTCTCGACCGAGACTTCTTCGTCTTGGCTCGTCTTCGTCTTGAAACCTTCTCTCGGACTGGTCTTTGTCTTCTGCAAGATTCCGAGGCAGCTCGGCTTCGCCTCTCAGCTCCTCCATGGGTGTAGGTGTGGTCGTCTTCTCTCTAGCTCCGTCCCAAATGCACTAAAGGTGAGTACAAATAGGATCTCCATAATACAATACCACATAATAACGCTTAAGAGCATCCCGCAAATCTATAAGTGAACAATCATACTAGATTCCGGGAATACCACTCAATAAGCACCTAAACACTACTAATTCTAAGCTAATAGTCTCTAGTTACACCATATAATAAGCTCCTATCAATTTTTAATCTAAAGGGTATTTAATGGATGAGAGGCAAGCAAAAGGTTCAAGCTCCCGTTGTAACCGTGACTTTACTTACAATGGTATCTTGATGATGGAGGCAATAAGGTTGCTCAACCAATTAGTATGTTGAAAGGTCATAAGTCATAACTCATAAGTTATTGTGAAGCATAAATTTGGATTGGGATAAATAAAAACTATACTATTCTTATTAAAATTAGAGAAATAAGAATGATTTGATTTTATAGTAATTTATTGCTTCAAAACTCAACATTATTGATAGAAAGGGGTATTTGCAAAATTCAATAGGAATAAAGGAGTATTTATTGTTTATTAAACCCCACATCTAGTGTTTTGAAGTACCTCTAATCTTTATATATATTAAGATAAGATTAAGATTAAGATTAAGAAAAGATAAGTTATTAGATCTTTTTTCTTGGGAGAAACTAAGAAAGGGAATAAATTAGAAATTTAACGATTGTATCTAATAATCATATAAAAGTAGCTTTTTATTATTATTTTCATTTCTTTTATTCATTAATTATCACTAAATTCAACTAAAACTTATTTAAAACCCTGAAGAACCTACTCTCTCAGGTTAATTCTTCTGTTTTATCATGATAATTAGATTATGTGAGATTTTAAGTTATTAACAATCTTTCTTCAATTTTTATTATTATTTCTTTCTTCCATTTTTTCTAGTCTATGTGCTTCATAAAATTTGGATTGAATATTAAATAACTTTTACATGGTAATGACTACGAGGATATTTGTTGTGAAAATCTTACTCTCATCACTAAAATTATGAAAAAATATGTAATTAATAAGTAATCCATTATAATTTGAACTATCCACTTTAACCCATAAAAAGTTAAATTTGTCTATATTAACATGTGTGAAAATGTTCTCTTACATCGAAACTCATTGAAATTTTCGACCATTAGATGTGTATAATAAGTCATGTTACAGGTTGAGATTTTTTAGCCTCCCACATTGAAAACTTAAGAAGTGTCCTTCTCTTTGAGGTGAATAAAAGGAGAGCACAAGATCACAGTAGAAATGGATTTTTATGTTTCCTTTATTATGCAAGTTGATCTTTAAACGATAAAAGCTCAATAATCAATTTTCTAGTTTAAAATTTAAAAATATTTTGATTCAGTTTCTTATGGTATCCGAGTGTTTACAGGAGGACCTATGTCGTGTCGGTACGGGTATGTGGGCATTTTAATGTGTCCATGTTACACAGCTTATAACCTATTCATTTTTACAAAAATATTATTCACAAATCAATTCCTACATTTCATATATCAACATTTAGATTAATCAAATTTTGGACATGAATTAATTGGTCAAAAAGCTAAGCACGAATATATAAGCTACAATAAACTAATCCTAAAATGAGCGTAACACATTTTTGTGTTGCTTAACAATTTACATTAAACACGTACAATATAAAGAATGTTCAATGTATATATAATCTTGCAAAAAAATAAAAATCCGTGCAAAGCACGCGTACTAACAACCCAGTATATTTAAATAAATAAATTTTATTCAATAACATTGGAAATAAATTCATAAATCGACAACTCTTCTATTGTTTTCTTATTTATTACGAACAATTTATACAAATTTACAATAAACTTAATAATAATACATATATATCCATTTAAAATATCACATAGAGTCCAAATTAAATCGACGAAACATTTGTATTCATCATTGGAATAACTTTTGCTTTCATGTAACTCAAAACAATTGAACCATGACTATGCCTTAATTTGAGCATATATGCAACTAAAATAATAACCCCTCCCATTCTGTTTGACTTCCAGCTGCGGGAAATCGAACTCATTGGATTGGCTTTTCAAACCCCTCTTTTAGTGTTAGCAAGTCTTCTTTGGAGGTGTCATGTTGTTTGTAGCTAGTTCTCGAATGGAATGTGCATGGATTCAATGCCAGCGAGAATCAAGAAGAAAGGGAAGGAACACGGGCTCATTTGCGTTTTTTTACATTCGTTGATGCGCATTGTTAATCATTTATACATCTAATTATATCTTAGTAAAAAATATAAAATTTATATTCATTGAAACTAATCAAACAAGATTTTATTGAACTACTTTTTTCTTATAATTGGAGAATCTACAAATTTTTCTTTCATTGTGGATGGTGTTAAAAAACAATCATGTTAAAAAAATGGGACTGAAAAAGTTTATGAGGTTATGATATTTGATATTGGTGTATTGCAACTCTTTAACAAGGGATCATCAATGAAAAATTTGTTGATAATTTTAGTGTTATCATGATTGTTATATGTAAAGAACAATGCCATTTAGTGTGATCGGGATTCATACGACACTATGGGAGCTCATTTTGTTATAACATAAGTTAGGGGGTGTGGAGTACACACTTGTGTAAACGAAGTTGAGTCTCGGATGACAACATGTAAGGTTAACACGTTCAAATCCCTCTGAGGAAAGTGACTCTGCGAGGGAAGCGACCCAGCGAGGGAAGCGACCCAGCGAGGGAAGCGATCCTGCGAGGGAAGAATGTTTGAATTGGTCAAACTACGTGCTCAATTGAGAATGTGCGTGTGAGTGGTCAGTTGTAACCACCAACACGTGTACCACAACGTGGGTAACCGTCGGTAATCGTCGGTAATCTCCGGTAACCGACATGGACAGTTTCTTGACAAGGTAACCGTCAGGGAAGGCAGTTGTAACCGTTTTGGTAACTGTCATGAATGGTCAGTTGTAAACACCAGAACGTGTGCCAATAAGTGAGTAACCGGCGGTAACCGTCGGTAACTGCCAAGGTCAGTTCCCTGACGAGGTAACTGTCAGGGAAGGCAGTTGTAACCGTTTTGGCAACTGCCATAACCGTCATGTAACTTCCATATCTGAACGTGGGAGCTTCCTAAATCCTATATAAAGGGTTCTAGGACATAGTGGTCGGTGTTGATCGAAGATCTAAGTCATATACAACCGTCGAAACTCCAAAATACTTGTCTCTATTGTTCAATTCAAATCAAAAGCCTTGAATTGAATCGGTTTGGTTTTGTCTTATCCCACTTCAAATTTTGTGGACTCCCTAAGGCTTGTAAGGGGCGAAATATTGATTTCGGAAAGCGTTTACGCGATTCAAATCATTATCCGGTTATCGTTGTAACTTGATCACTTCCCTGGTCACTTTTCCCAGAGGCTGTTGAAGACTAAGAAGCCCGATGAATCAACAGAATCTAGAAAGTGTCCTGAAAAATTCGGGTAGTAGTGAAAGATATTTGGACACTCCTCAATCAATTTGAATTCTTTCAAGTATACCATATTATCGTATGACAAACTCGACGAGTCAAGACAAAGAATGGAAGGCAAGAAAGATATACTTTCTTTTTTTTTGTTAAAATGTAAATAATATAAATGGTATGTCCCCTTAAATGGGGAATTCAAATCACATACAGTCCAAGAGCACACATGGAATAACACACAGGCTATCCATATTGTGCTAAATAATCAACAAAACTAGTGTCCAAGTGCTGAAACAACCATAGTAATAGGAAACATGTCATAAAGAAGTCTAAAAACTTTAATGCTAATCTGTCTAACAATGACCTCAATTGGAATCCGGTTGTGCTAAAAACATGGGCATTCCGCGCCTTCCAAACCAAGTAAACCGTCGCTGAAAACGCAAAAGTCCGATCCCTAGAAAGAACTCCTCCACCATGTGCATGAGAGCGCAGCCAAACCATAGTACTATCGACTGAAGTTCAAGAGTGAGGAATGTGAAACCTGGTGCACACCGCCTGCCAGACGCTCAGAACAAACGAACACTCAAAGAAGAGGTGAGAGTGAGACTCATCTGCCGACTCACAAAGACGACAGCACGGATCAATGCCAAGAAAGAACAATTTGTCATAGGTAGATAACCGACCAAGCACATCCAACCACAAAATGAACGAATGCCTAGGAGTGTTGTGCTTGGGCCAGACCTCAACCTTCCAAGACACACTCGGCTTCCTATCCCGGAGCGCATCATACGCAGCCGAGACACGGAACCTGCCAGCAGTACACCAACTATCAAGAGTCTCCTCAACTCCCAACTCTCTATCAGCCATCTGAACAACTCTATATCTAGCAGCCAGAATCCCCTTGATCAGAGAGGAATCTCGACGATGAGCCACCCAAGTGATTGGACTATCAACACGCAGATACCTATGGTGAAACCAACGAACCCACAGACTCTCCCGCCCCTCAGAAATATGATAAAAATGCTTCAGGAAGAAGCAGCTATTCCAGACAGCCAAATCTCGCAAACCCAACCCTCCCTCATGTCTCGGATAGCAGATACTACTCCAGCTAACTCTCGGCCAATGCCACAAAAAATTCCTGCAAAGGGTGATCAGAGCAGAAAGAACTCCTGCAGGCACATGAAGAATAGACAACCAGAAGCCCTCAACACCCTGAATCACAGAAGCCAGGAGCTCACGACGACCAGCAAAGGACAAACTCCTCCTAGCCCAAGCAATAAGATACCCACTGATCCTGTCCAGAAGCGGCTTATAGTCCATAACACGAAGGTTGTGCGTACTAATCGGGATCCCAAGGTACCTAAAAAGGAAAGTACCCTCTCAAAACCAGTAATAGCACGTAAAGTACCCACTTTATCATCAGGTACAGAAGCCAAAAACATAGAGAACTTAGCCGCACTGACACGTAAGTCAGACATAACCCTAAACTTCCTGAGGCAGTCACTGAGGATGGAAACAGAAGGAACATCCCCCCGACAAAACAAAACAACATCATCAGCAAAGATCAAATGTGTAAGCTCAATACCCGCACAACGCTGATGGTAGCCAACTCTGGAACAGTAGAATCCCTGCGCATCAATCTACTGAACATCTCCATACACAACACAAACAACAGAGGAGAGAGAGGATCACCCTGTCGTAATCCTCGCCAACCAGGGAAATAACCATGAAGACCACGGTTGACCTTGATCGAATAAGAAGCAGTAGTGACACACTCCATAACCCATGCACTAAACCGAGCAGGCAAACCCAGATGACGCAAAGTGAATCGCAAGAAGTCCCAAGATATAGTATCATATGCCTTGGCAATGTCTACATTCAAGAAACACCGTCTGGTATCCCTAGTGACTGAATATCCTCTCAGCAGTTCTTGGACGAGAAAAATGTTCTCACTTATCAACCGCCCCTCCGCAAACGCGCTTTGGGCCGGGTCAATGAGAGTACCAAGAACTCTGGCCAGCCGAGCAGTCATTATCTTCGAGATCAGCTTGTAGACAACATTGCAGCACCCAATAGGTCGGTAGTGCTCAACTCTGGATGGGTAATCCACCTTCGGAACAAGAGAAATAATAGTGTGATTGAGATGTTTCAGAAGTAGTCCACTGACAAAGAACTCCTTCACAACTACACACACATCAAGCCCAGTAATCTCCCACGAGGCCTTGAAGAACCTCGCATTGAACCCATCAGGGCCAGGAGCCTTCTCATCACCAATAGACCAAAGAGCAGCTCTAATCTCATCAACCGAGACCTCAACACCCAGAGAATCACTCGCATTAGTAGACAACCGAGGACCAAGGGCAAACACAGACTAAGCAGGCAACTGAACTGGCACAGCAGTCCCAAACAACCCCTGATAAAAAGCAAGGAACTCAACAGCAACAGCAGAAATAGCAGTAGTAGGCATACCATTCATGTCAATCATTGACGCAATGTAGTTCTTCCGGGCATTAGCCTTCATCAGGCTGTGAAAGTACCTAGTACATCGATCACTCCAAAGAACATATCTGGCCTTGGCCTGCTGACTGAGAAAGCTAGCTTCAGCGGCAGAGAGCCGAGTAGCAGCCGCACGTGCTTCTGAAGCAGCCTGAATCAGTTCCGGAACATCCGGAACATGTCTGAGATCCTCTAAAGCACCATCAAAAGCAGATATAGCCGTTGTAGCACGAGAGGAGATGTGACTGGACTCAGCCTTATTCAGGCACTTCGGGGGGGGGACTTCAAGCTCTTGAGGAGTTTGGTAAGTCTGAACTGGCAAGTGCCCTGAGGGGGAGACACCCAACCATTCGAGACCACCTCAATAAACCGCGGATGATTAGCCCACATGCTAAATAACTTGAAGCACATACGCCCACAAACCTCAGGTCGTCGGATAGTAACAACACAAGGATTGTGATCCGAAAGGATACCAACATCCGGATAATCAACCCTGACATAATGCTCAACAGAAAACCAACCAAGATGAACCAGAACTCTGTCAAGCTTGCTCCAGACAGTCCCATTGGTCTAGGTATAGAGAGAAGTACTAGACGTAGGAGCATCTGTCAGACCATGCCGCCTACAAGCATCTATCATATCTCTGCACTCAGGCATGTGAACCACCTCACCATGAAAACGCTCGTCGGCATTCATGACACAGTTGAAATCCCCCATAAGCAGCCAAGGGACATCATGTGCCTCAAACAACTGATCAACATAATCCCATAGTGGCCTCCTGGCAACAACAGAATGAAGACCATACACAAAGCAAATACCATATCTAACACCAGTAGTCTTGCAGGTAACAAGACACCCAATGTGTTGCGTAGACATAGTCAGAATCGCCAAATCAACGTAGCTAGGATCCCAAACAACAAGAATACGATCACAGTGGTCCAAGTGAAAGTTCGTAGTGAACTCCCAACCCGGGACCATACGCCTAACCAGAGCAGTAATGTCACCTCTACCATACTTAGTCTCAAAAAGACCACATACCTCAGCAAGGAATTTCCGAATCACCTCCCTCACGCCATTTTTTTTCCGGGCTTGGCCAAGCCCGCGTACATTCCAAGCTAAGGCATTCATCGGGAAACCTCCTGTCGGACGCTGCTAGGACGTCTAAGATTCCTCTTCCCATTGCCAAAAGACGTAGTAGAATTCAGATCAACATCTAACAATCTCGACTCTCTCAAAACCATAGAAGCCACCTTATGAAGACTAGTAGGAGGTGGAATGTTTGTAGAGTGATCAACTGCCAAGTCCGTAGGTGCCGTTGTACCATTGACGGACTCAAGCCTATGGCTCTCCTCCCCTGATCCAGACAGTCCAGACGACTCCTTAGCAGTCACATTCCCCAACTGAAGGTCCTCCCTAAGTGGCAGATCAACCTGATCATCAACAGCAGCAATAGACTTCGCCGCAATAGTATTGGTCAAATCCCCCTCAACCTGAAACGATTCCTGTGGCAGCACAGGCTGGACCTTTGTCCCCACAACCTCAGACTGAATCTCAACTGGAACACTAGGTGAACTCTCGGTCTGAGCAACAAGCTGACTCACCACCGGCACAGCATCAGAACTCACAGAAGGCTCAGCAGTCTCAGAGGTGCGAACCGATGTCATAGCAGTAACAGGAGCCTGTTGAGCAGCCAGAGTTGCTGCCTTCGGTCCTTGCGCTTTCCGCTTACCCTTCAAACCAACATCATCCCGCTTCTCCTTAAACTGACAAACCTCATCCGAGTGACCAAAATGAAAACAACCCTTGCAATACTTAGGCTCGTTTTCAATCAAGAAAGTAGCATCAATAGAATCCCCATCATCAAAATTCAAGGTCACACCTCTAGAAATAGGAGAAGCAAAGTTTACCTCCACAAGAACTCGAGCATAAGACCCCCGTAACTTGTTGTCCGTGACAGTATCAACAAACAAAGGCTTCCCCGTATGCGACGCTATCCGACTAAGAATATCACTCGTCCAAAAGTTCTTTGTTAAACCAAAGATCCGAACCCATAGATGAATGGTAGAAATGTCACGTCGATTAAACGTGAACTTGTCTGGAATCATCTTCAATATGATAGGCCTGCCAAACATGAAATAAGGTCCCCCAAGAAGCACCTTATCTCTATCCATCTCAGACTCAAATGAGAAGATCAACCAACCTTCCTCAACCTTATACTTAGCCTTGACTCCCCAGCTACGCATCAATTCAAGCAACATCTGATGACCAGGATTATAACAAACATACTGACCAAGTAAAGACCATCCCCAGACTCTCTCGATAGGCAAACCATCAGAAACACTAATAGCAACACGATCCGAAGTAGGAGGAATGAAGGAGAGCTTACCACCCAATCCCGAATTCATGAAGATCTTCTTCGATTTCTGTGCTCAAGCATTCGGGACAACACTCACCGGAACAGGAAGCGTAGACGCAGCAGCCGGAAGAGGCGGAACACAGTCCGATGGAGAAGATGACGATCGTACAAAATCTGAAGCGACGTGCAGCCCTAAAAGCGACGTGCGGCGCCAGAATCACCTCGAATCTAGATCGAGCATATACGATAATCCTCGTATCATTTCCCTTAAGATAGCTTGAACACAAATTACCATCTTGTTGTTTTTCTATAATTTATCTTACATAATAGGTTTGGTAGAGTTTCTAAGCTTAATATTTCTTAATGTAGTTTATAGGAACATATGAGTTAGATCAACAAACAATGGTCTGTTTCTTAGGTAGAAGAAGTATGCAGATTTACTATAATTAGAGAGGAAATCTTTTAATAATCAACTAGTTGTGGAAATAAAACATCTACCTCTAAATTCTTACAATGTAAGAGTTCAGCCATAACATCATACATTAATATGGGATTACACAACAAGTCAGTCTAGACCTCAAATTTAAAAGTTCTTTAACAAACATGAACATCTAAATCCTAAAGAGTACAATCTTTACCTAAAACATGATGAGACTTCTTCCTCTTCACAACGTTTGCAACAACCCTCATCTAATTTTAAAAAAAACTTATAATTTTCAACACGCTTACTCTATAACACTATTCCTTGATTACCGTTTCTCAACATGAAAGCTTCTTTGAAATAGACTTTATTACTTTACCATAGCGTTATCAATTTTACTTTTTTTCAAACACCTTAATAACTCGTTCATTGTTTCGTCATTTTTCCAATTTCACGAAGTCACAACTCAAATAATCAAGTAAAATAGTATTCATCAACATGTATCAAAACATGAAGAAACGTAATGATGGAATTTAAATTGCAACAACTTAAGATTAACTCTTTGGTGTGCAACCAACCGCAGGATATGATACATGGATTACAAATTTAAATAGAGTGGTCACAGAATAAAATTCATATTGGGTCGTAACTAGCCCAAAATACCAAAAAAATTGGCTGATCTGATTATTCAACATGTTTATGGGAATAAATGTGGTTGTGTCGACGAGTGCCACCAACTTTATTTTTTGTGAAGGAGAGGCGTCACTCTCCGAAGGTTGCATAAATGAGAAAAAGAAACGAGGGGCTATAACAAGCTGAAGCGGCGTGTAATCCGTCCCCTAATATCTTCATTACACAAACCAACCATCCCGCGAGTGGTGCATCAAGGAAAGAAACATCAAGAAGAGAATCAAAAGCAAGAGCCGCTAACGAGTATGCAACCCGAATCGCTTCCCTGTAGATATGACGGAATTGGCAAGCCCAATCGCTATTGATGAAGCCTGAGCAATGCTAACAATGTTGGATAAGGGGTGACATCGATCAAAAGGTTTACCTAGAAACAGATTGACCAAAGACGAATCTGTTTCAAGATAAATCCTCCTGAACCCCAAAGACCAAGCATGACGGAGACCGGAGATAACCCCCCAAAGTTCCGCCGCAGGAACCGAGCACGAGCCAACATTGCGTAAAAAACCTGCTGATCCAAACACTTATAAAGTAACGAATAACACCCTCCGTCGTCGCCCTGTCACAACGTACCGAACCACCGGTATTAAGCTTGACCCAATTTTCCTCTGGCGGATACCAACGAATGAGTGCTTCAGATTTGTTCGACACTCCTAACGACATCCCAGCTGTCACTGCTGAGCTGTAATAACAGCTGCTGCAGCGATAACAGCCGTCTTATCACTACCGAAATTAATACTCTTAAACACCCTTTCGTTGCACCACCGCCACAAGTACCAAGAGAGCCGTAACAAAAATCTCGGGCCAGCTCTGTGAGGGCTCCTCTTTCTGCATCAAATTCCCACGCAACCAGACCGCTATCTCTACACCAAAGAACCAATCCCACTGTCCTGACAGCTGCAGCGTGGACCAGACTCTTCTACTCTGCGAGCCATCCTGAAAAATGTGTAATAGTGTCACTGGGGAGTCCGCTCAACATGTACATGAGTCTGAATCAGCAAGATGTCTCCTCTTATGCTCCGCGTTAGTTAGCACTGCACCGTAAATGGAAAGTGAAGTGAAAAAATGTGCCCTTTCTTGCGCTTCCACATGTCAAAGCTGCTTAAAGACCGGTCGGTCGATATAAATATCTCCCGCAGCTGGAAGCAAAAAAATCATACGCTGAACCAACTGAAAAGCCGCCATTTGTCGAACCCCTCCAGGCGAGGCAGTCCGGAAGAGTTGGGTTGTCCCCAACTGTCTTCACAACGATCAAGAGCAGAATATGGACTGGTATGAAATCCGAGAATAAGTTCCGAATCCAGCCCGAGTGATGAGCCTAAAAGAAGTCGATGGTAGCTTCCCATAGATGGGTCGGGATTGGCCTGGAAGCCCATACCCAAAGCGGCCTGTCCGAGATCCAGAAATCTTGCCAGAAGCGAAGTGTCCTCCCACCACCAATTTGCCAACACGATCCGGAGCCACGACTTTTCTAACACCCTGGTGTATAGCCTTCTACACTGTCGAAGAGTCCGATCTTTCCCTGAGATTAGGCCGAATGTATTTAGCACGAAGCATTTCCACCTACAGCACTCCGTCACTATGAATAAATCTCAACGCAATCTTTCCATTAAGTGCATGGTTAAGCTCCTTCATCTTCCTAACGCCCAACCCGCCCAACGCTTTGGGCTTCGAGACCTCCGACAAACCAACAAGGTGAATCTTACGAGCCTCCCACTTCCCCAAATGAAGGACTGAGTGATTTGATCAATATTTAAACAAATGGATCTAGGAAGGCACAAAGAGCCATCGAGTAGACCGGGATAGAGCTAATCCCCGAACGGGCAAGGGTAGTTCTCCCGGAAATGTTAAGGTGCTTGTGTTTCCATCTGATATGTTTGTAATTGATGTGTCGAAGAAGTGGTTCGAATGTCGTGTGATTCACGGATTTGTGGTGGATGGGAACTCCAAGATAGACCCCAAGGTTAAGGGTCTCTGTCAAACCGCTTTCCCTCTCAATCAAGTCCCGCAATGGTTGATGCACATTCGGGGAGAAGAAGAGCTTCGACTTTCCGACATTGAACCAAGGACCTACAAAAGAGATCAAGACAACAATTAACCACTCTTATTTGTTCCACAGAAGCTTCACACTTAAGAAGAATATCATCGACAAAGAAAATATGAGAAATAGGAGTCCCCCCTCTTGAAGCTTGAATCAGACTCCATCTTCCTTTCGAAACCGCATCCAAGATGATGTGGCTAAGGTGTTCCATACAAAGGATGAACACGTACGGGAATACTGAGTCTCCTTGCCAGATTCCTCTAGACAAAACGGTGTGGTTTCTGTAGGTTCGTGTTTATTAAGCCACTATTGTTCAATGTCTTCTAAGGTTCATTAAGTCTTAGATGCGCTTCTCAAGTATAGAATTGCGCTTTTATACTTGGAGATGCGCTTGACCAATGTAGAACACTTAGTAATCGATTTACTAAGGTCCTTAAACGCGGAAGAGGTCAGACAACAATAAGAGCGCGCTTTAAGTGTTTAAAGCGCACTAAGATTTGCACACAAAGAGTTTCCAAACGGTGAGAATCCTAAGTCACTAAGGGGATGAAACTCACCACTACTTTGTATTGATAGAAGAAGGTTACAACACTATCTTCAACTCTCGAAGCTCACTCGTAAACTCTCTTCTTACAACACTTGAGTTCAGCTCTATAACAATGGCACTTCACCTCTCTCTGATTACAACTGAGTTAACACTTAAGCTCTCCTAGCTTCTCTCTGAATTCCTCACTTTTTAATACCTAGAGACTAGAGTGAATGCTACAGTCCACTATTTATACACAAAACTTAAGCTACACCTCTCACTTAATTTTCGTGTAACAAACTTAGACTTAGCATATTGCCACCTCATCAATCCGTGCGCCTTGATCAAGTTGTAAGAGATAATCAACCGCTTGGATTAATTTGGTTTTGTTCTTCAACTTGTTGATGCACGCCACCTCAGAAATCCGTGTCCACTGCGCTAACTAACTCCTCCCCGCTGGCGATCCCTGGATATGCGTCTCAAAGCCTTCAAGTTCTTCTCACACCTCTTGTGCACGCAACTTGAATTCTCCTGCTCACCAGTCTTCACTTGCATTCCGGCAGTTCTCTTCTGCGACAGCGTACACCATGTGCTATGGTGGAACCTCGTGATCAACACTTCTTCAACTTCATTCAAGCGCATCTTCTATGCCTTAGAAGCTCGCCTAAACTCACTTCTGGTCTTGAATGGGATTATTGAACACCGCTTGCGAAACTTGCTTTCTTCGCTTGTGTTAAGCGCGACTGAGGCCCGTCGAAGCGCATCTCTAAGTGACTTAAGCGCATCCCAGCAGATATGACAATAACCTGGAAAGCTTAAAAACACTAAGAGATTAAACATATTGGTTTGTTATCATCAAAACAAAGAGAAATAGATTGAGCTTTAATATGACTACCAAAGCTCAACTAACAATTTCCCCCTTTTTGATGATGACAAACCGTGAACAGGTAAGCTCAAAATACTTTCTGTAATGATTAAAATGGAGACAATTAACAACAAGTTAATCAAGTATTCAGATTCGGAATTAGGTCGAAGTACCTTACCAAGTACTTAACCAACACAGTTTTCAAATTCCCCTAAGTTCAAGCACGATCTCATACTTCCCCCTTAATCAAAGACGGATTTACCTGTTTTCTTCCCCCTTTTGACATCATCGAAAAAATAAAAAGCATAGTCATACGGTAAGAAAGATAGGAGGGTGCGCTTGCTAGCTAATAAGTCAAACAATGCAAGATAGCGAACAATAAGCAACTTAAGTATCAAAGAGTCAAGTCAGCCAAGCTCTCAGAGATATAAAAGTCAAAATCATACTTGCATAGATCATTTAGTAACTGTCACAAAAACAGGTACGATAACCTAGAGAGCTAGTTCCACAAACAACTTAACACAATAGAGAGAAAATTAGAAATTAGCAAAAGCGCTTAAAAGCGCAACCATCACAACACCAACAACTATCGCCTTTCCTCAGATTCGAACTTCTCCTGAACCAAAGAGACCATCTTCGTAACCTGCTCAATTAGCACACTCAGTTGTTTCTCGACCCGCTCGTGATGCGCTTCTAGTGATGCAACAACGCTTGAAAAATCTGTAGAAGCAGACGAAGGACGAGCGCGAGGACTCAGATCAAAGCGCGAGCTAGAGGGGTGTGTACCTTCAGGTTTAGGAAGAAGAATGGCGCATATAGCATCGGAGGTGAGAAATGTAGAGCAATCGTAGTCAATGAGAGAGTGATCGTAGAGTCCATCAGCCTTGAGCATTTTGCAGACAATGTGAGGGAACGACAAGGGACCAGAAGTTGCAGTGCGGCATAGAACTAAGTGGCTCATCATTATCTGAGCAGTATTGACCACTTGGTTCGAAATTACAGCCGCCATAATACAGCAATCTGCAATGGTTACCTTATCCCTGTCGTAATCCCTTGGTGTAATATTGGTGATGATGAAATGGTGGAGAAATCTTTGACTGGGCTTCATCATGTCAACGGTGAGAGCGCGCTTTGGAACATTTGAACCAAAAACTGCTTCTTTGAGCTGCTTTGCTCATGCGGGCCAGTTTTTCTTATACAAGCGCCCGAACCCGTTGGACTGCCCGGTGAGCCCGATTTCCTTCGCTAGGTCCTTCACCAAGAACGTTTCTCTGGAGTTTCCACGCCAACTGAACCACACTTGTCCATACTCAGGATTGGCAGGCTGATACTCCATTGTTGCGTAAAGCTGATACACCATCGAATCGTTGCAGCGTGCCGGTTCGGTTTCAAACTTGTCCCATCCTTGAAAACTTAACCAGGTAGCAAAGCACGTGATGTGTGAAGATCCTTGGAGCTCTAAGAGAATATCAGGAGTCACAATTTCTGGAAACAAGAATGAGCGCTTAGCGATACCTGATGGAATTGGGGGAAAGTCGTTGACGCTAATGATTTTAGCGCGCTTAGAACGGGTAGATGTGCCTTTTTCCGGGACAACCTCATGCGGTGGCGACTCATGTTCGGAACCGTCTGACGACTCAATTTCTTCAGTGGGAGGAGGAGGAAGTGGTGCATTACGCTTTCGACTCTTACGGCAAAGCACGTCACTCTGGCGATCGGCGCGCTGAGTGGTCAAAGGAAGTGGAGAATCATGGCCTGGACGAGCTTGAATGTGGAAGTCCTCGTCTTCATCTGAGTCAGAAGGAATAGAGGCCATAAGTTGTTGAGGAGAAGTAAGAGACTGTGTACCTGGCCTGGTCTGAGTACTTAACTGTGAGGGGGTGTCAATTTCAAGAACACCCTTACCCTTCGCTGGGGTAGAGTGAGACACATCCTGATGAGACGCTTCAGTAGTGGGTCGATCAAGCTCCTTCTCAACGTCATAGCCGGCAAGCTCGAGATCTTCGGCGGTGAGAGAAAGATCAACCTTGGGCTCATGGGAGAAGAGTGGAGCGTCTTAAATGATAGGCTCTTTTGTAGGGCTAGGGTTTTTTGTGGAGATTATTGGGTCGGTAGGTTGTGTTTGGGGAGGTTCAGTTTGTGGAGCTTGTGTAGAGATGGATGGATCAGATGTGGAAGACTGAGGTTTTAACAACAACTCTACCTTTTCTCGTGTAGCGGGGTCAAGGTCAGCTAGGTTTACTTTTTCCATTGGTAAAGAGGGAAGAGGAAGCTTGAGCGGAGTTTGAGAGAGAGAGAGAGAGGCAAGAGGTAGAAAATAGGGTAAATGAAACGGGAACAAATACATGGTATTTATACGTGCTCGGCCTCCACTCTCAACCAAACAAGCAACCAATCAGATTCAGCGGCAGAAAAGTAGTCCAACGATCCAATGAAAACGCTGATCTGACACGCTAGGCTCCCAACGGCTATAAAAGTAGTCGTTACCTCAAAAATCGAAAAGAGCCGTTTGACAGCTAGTCGTTGCTTCACAATTAAGCAAACCCAAATCTGAAGATAAACCAACCGGCTGCGCTTTGAAGCACAATGTAGCTCAACACAGAAACGCGCTAAAATAATAAGCTCAACCAATTCCACCTCTGACTGAATATTCTGATGAAGCGCAAAAACTGACTGAGGCGAATAGATGTAAGTGTGTTATGTCCAGTTCAACTTTCTAACCACAATGTAAAGAAATTCATGAACAGGAAGATGCACATTTCATATAGGGGACATTAGATCATTCAATCACTCAAGTTGATGTGGACGTATGTGCATATACATGTAATATGGTAATTGAGCTTTATGTAACCAAATGAATACTTCTCTAATGTGGAGCTCAATAAAGGACGAGAGAAGCGTTACATCTAGTCAGGCTAGGGACACCTATGCAATGCATCATTTCTTAGGCATGTAATATGGGTAGAAGACGATCACCATTGTCAAGTTTTTGGCAAAGAAGAGCATGCATTGACTAAGATTATATCAAATCGAGCTAAGCAAGTAAGACAAATTTAGTACTAATTCATTTTAATGTACAACCATAAAGCATGAATGACTCAAAGCTATCAAGCGCAAGCTACCATAGTTCGTACCTTGATACTAAGCTCGCTAATTCTAGTCAAATAGGGGAATACTAACAGATCCATTGCCTCAAAGCTAATGGAGTCGCATAAGGCCAAGATAAACCCGAAGGTTTAAGAAGACATGTCGATTAAGCGCTTTAGTAAAAATATCCGCTATTTTCCCTTCTGAAGATACGTGAGTAAGCTCGATGTTCTTGCGCTCCACATGATCACGTAGAAAGTGGTGTCATACATCGATGTGCTTAGTTCGTGTGTGATGTAATGGGTTCTTGGAGACACATATTGCGCTGGTATTATCACAATAGATAGTAATAGTGTCTAGATTAATACCGTAGTCAACGAGTTGTTGCTTTATCCACAATACTTGAGCACAACATTGCGCTGCGGCTATGTACTCTGCTTCTGTCGTTGAAAGTGCAATACAATTCTGCTTCTTGGATCCCCACGATACAAGACATGGTCCAAGGAATTGTGCCATCCCACTTGTGCTCTTACGGTCTGCTAAATAACCTGCATAATCTGCATCGGTGTAGCAAACAAGAGAAAGACCGCCTCCTTTGAAGTACCAAAGGCCTAAATCGTCAGACCCCTTAAGATACCTAAGGATGCGCTTTACATGAGTTAGGTGAGAAGTGCGAGGGTCTGATTGAGAGCGAGCACAAACACTAACAGCAAAGACAATATTATGTCTCGAAGCAGTTAAATACATAAGGGAGCAAACCATACCTCTATACATAGTTTGGTCTACCTTCTCAGCCATAAGATCTTTATCCAGTTTTGTAGTGGTTGAGAGTGGTGTAGGACATGGTTTGCTACCTTCCATTTGATATTTCTTGAGGAGCTCTTTGATGTATTTTTGTTGATGTATTTTAATGCCATTTTCCAGCTGGTTCACTTGAAGCCCGAGGAAGTACTTGAGCTCACCAATCATGCTCATGCTGAACTTGAGGCTCATGGTATTCTTAAAATCCTCTACAAGCTGCAAGTTAGTAGAACCAAAAATAATATCATCAACATATATTTGGACAATAAGGATATCACCCTTTGCTTCCCTGATGAAGAGGGTCTTGTCCACCAATCCTCTTTTGTAGCCATTAGCAAGTAGATACTTCGATAGACAGTCATACCAAGCGTGAGGGGCTTGCTTAAGACCATAAAGCGCCTTGTCTAGGAAGTACACATGATCAGGATAAGCTGGATCTTCAAAACCTTGTGGTTGCTTGACGTAAACTTCCTCGTTCAAATCACCATTGAGGAAAGCGGTCTTCACGTCCATTTGAAACAACTTAAATCCTTTGTGTGCGGCAAAGGCTATCAACAAGCGAATTGCCTCAAGCCGAGCAACTGGTGAGTATGTTTCATCATAATCAATGCCTTCTTGTTGATTGTATCCTTGTGCAACAAGTCGAGCTTTGTTACGAACCACTGCTCCACTATCATCCAGTTTGTTCCTGAATACCCAGCGCGTACCAATAATGCTTCTATCACCCGGCCAGGGCACTAGACGCCATACCTGGTTGCGCTTGAACTCTTCTAACTCTTCTTGCATAGCAATTATCCAGTCTGGATCTTGAAGCGCGACTTGTATGTTATTTGGTTCCTCTAAAGACACAAAAGCACTACAAGCAAGCAAGTTAAGTACGTTAGAGCGAGTTTGGGTACCTTTTTTGAACTAAGATATGATCGCTGAAACTGGATGGGACTTCATTTGTTGATAATCCCGCACTGTGACCTCAGTATTATCTGGTAGCTTCATCGTTGTAGTCTTGGACAAGCTTCTATTTCCACCAGATTGGTCACTTGGTCCCGCTTGAGGACTGTCAGGTTGCGCTTGACCACTGTTAGATCCCGCTTGAGAGCTAGAAGGTCCAGTTGAAGTAACTGAGGGTGTTACCTGACCTGAGCGAGATGATGAGGGTGTAGCTTGATCTTTGTTGAATGGTCCACTTCCTTGATCTATATTCTGAGTGTTGTCCTCTGGAATAGCTTCGTCACTTGGATTGCTTACTTTTGGAGCCGAAGGTCGAGATGCGCAACCACCACAATCGTCATCGTCACTTTCTATACCTGTAGAAGTCGTAGAAGGTGGATCTTGAGGAATGTGTGGAGAAGTTGTAGGTAGATCAGGGCTAACAAAAGGATCGTCGTTCATTTCTTCTGTGCTATCAAGTTGTCCTTCATCAAATTTCACATGAATACTATCTTCTTCTCTTTGAGTCCTCAGGTTGAGCACTCTATACCCCTTGTTAGCAGAAGCATAACCTAGAAAGATAGCATCGTCGTTCCTAGCATCAAATTTACCCAAGAGATCCTTCCCATTGTTATTGACGTAACACTTGCAACCAAACACTCGTAAGTGAGAGATATTCGGTGTACGTCCTTTGAGCAACTCATATGGGGTTTTCTCAAGGATAGGCCTTAACAAGGCTCGGTTAGTAATATAACATGCCGTGCTCACAGCTTGTGCCCAATAGTATGAAGCGACACCACTAGTGAGTAGCATTGTGCGTGCCATCTCTTGTAGAGTCCTATTCTTGCGCTCAACAACTCCATTTTGCTCACGGGTTCTAGGAATAGATAAATTATGATCTATACCCCTTTCATCATAAAACGCTAAGAACTCTCCATTCTTAAATTCGGTTCCATTATCAGAACGAATTGAACAAATGGGGAGCCCCAAACACTTTTCTAAGAAAAGCACATGAGTACGAAACTTTTCAAAGGTTTCGCTCTTGTCTTTTAAGAAGAGAGTCTAGGTGTAGCGAGAATAGTCATCAACTATAACGAAAATGTAGCGATTACCTCCCTTACTCTGAGTACGTAGTGGCCCACATAAGTCCATGTGGAGAAGCTCTAGAGGAGCCTTGGTCTGCACTACCTTAATAGAAGGAAAGGAGCTTCTTGTCGCTTTGGCCTTGGAGCAATTTGAGCATGAAGTCATGGATTCCACTTTGATGCGAGGAAGACCACGAATCAGGTCTTTGGACTAAAGCTTGTTGAGTAGATGTAGACTAGCGTGTCCCATTCTCTTGTGCCAAAGACTGGTTGTCTCTTCGAGTGTAACGAGGCATAGGTTGCGCTTAGGGGAGTAGGAGTGGTTGAACAGGTATGTGTTATCGATGTGCTTACCCTTTAGAAGTATCTCTTGATCAGGGTTGACCACTGCACATTCACTTGTGCTGAACCATACCTTGTTTCCCCCTTGGTCACACAACTGGGCTACACTGAGTCAATTGAACCGGAGGCTCTCTACTAAATTCACATCTTTGATTTGTATTGACTTGTTTAGATGTGCGCTGCCTCGAGCTTTGATTCTTCCCTGCTTCTTGTCACCGAAGGAGACGTTGCCTCCCTCCTTATCTTGAAATGAGAGTAGTAATGTTGGATCGCCCGTCATGTGAAACGAACATCCGTTGTCGATATACCACCTACTCTGCATTCCAACCTGCAAGCGAAGAAATCAAGCTTTGATCTCCCAACGAAGCTTGCGCTTCGAGGGAATATTAGACATAGCTATTGCTGAACTACTCTTTTGGACTGGCTCATAATAGCTAGGATCATTTAAATCAAGCACTAAATGATGTATCGCTTCACGAAGCGCACCTTTGCGTGCTGAAGCGCAATCGTTCTCGACAGGTGAATGTCGACGACGTGTGCGCTTGCCCTCAGATTTAGCCATTGGCTTATATGGCTTGTTTTTTAGGACTTTTACTTCCTCACACTCACGCCTATCGTGTCCATTTTTACCACAAAAAGTGCAGTAATGGTTACCTCTCACGTAACCATACTTCCCTTTTCCTGGTCTAAATGATGCTTTCTTCTCAAGTTTCATAGGCTGAGCAAGGGTGCGCGCTTGTTTCACATACAAGTGGTGCGCTTTTTCCCCATGAAACCATTCTTTGGTTTCAGATTGTTGTTCCTCAAGAACATTGATTCTGCTATTTAAATGAGAGTTTTCACTCTTGTAGACAGTCAAGTCTTGTTCAAGTGACTTAAGCTTTTCAAAATAGTCACTTGTATGAGGAAAGTTGGTAGTAGAAGAGGACTCCTGGGGGTCATAGCCCAGTCCAGGTCTAGCTTTGACAAAGACTGTTTGAGAAACAGACCTTGCCTCTACTAGTTTAGTCAGGTCGTGAAGCTTGGAGATAATCTGATCAAGCTTTACGTCCTTAGTTGAGTCAGAGTTTCTTTCCAACCCGTTTCCATGACAGCGCTCACAAGATTTAGAGAGGAGTTTGGGCCTGTCATGCAAGCGTTTGGGAAGCTCAACTATTACTTCTTTTTTAGAATTGAGCTCAACCAGCTGTTCTCTAGCTTCAGTAGCTAGAGACTTGTGTTCAACCATCAATTCTCTTAAGAGGCAAACAAGGTTGCGCTTAGGTAAAATGTCAAGATTTAGATTCGCTACCTCTATTTCAGAACCAGAGTCTGAATCAGATCCTTCACCAGCCATCAAGCAAACGTTTGCTTGCGCTCCATCTTCAGAGTCTTCGTCTGATTCTCCCTAAAGCGTGACAAAGGCTTGTTTAGGGGGCTGCTTGTTGGAGCTGGAGCTTGGATTCACCTTGGCATGAGGACACGCCTTGGCTAGATGTCCCTTCTCATTGCAGTTAAAGCATGTAAAGTCCCGGACATCGCGCTGCTTGGCTTTTGGATCGCGCTTGAATCCACCTTGCCTCTTAAAGAATTTCTTCACTACCTTGGTCATCATGGCGACATCTCTATCATCATCGTCGTCTCCTTCGTCATCATTCTCTAGTTTCTGGAGAACGCGTGAGAGCTTGAGCGCCATGCCCTTGGTTTCTCGTTATGAGATTTTCTCTTCATTATTCTTGATTTCTTGTACCTTGAACTTTCCTGCAAGCACAGAAATAGGCAATTCTCGAGTCGCTTTTGATTGGAGAAGAATCTGCTTGAGAGTCGCGTACTTGGAATTCACACCATGGATGAATGTCATTGAGTACTCCCAAGCCTTCTTTTCCATTCCAGCGGATAGCATTTTGTCATAAAGAATTTGACATCGAGAATGGTAGTCAGATACAAGCTCATTTTCACCCATTTTAATGGAGCAAAATTCACGGTTCAGCTCAAATAGTCGGTTGTCTTTCATATCTTCACTACCTGAATGCATGTTGATGATGGATGTCCACATCTCTTTAGCAGTTGGAAGAGACATTACCTTATCAATGTCTTTACGGAAAGCGCATTTAGGATGAGCTGACGCTCTTTGGCGTTTTTCTCCATTAGTTGATACTCCTTGGCTTCCCATTTGGAGTCATCTTTCTCATCAATTATCTCATCGCCCTTGTCGATGATTTTCCATCACTGATAATCTGTTTGCCGGATATAATTCCTTATCATCGTTAGCCACCACTCTAATTCGCCTTCAATGAGTACGTGGGGCTTTGCAAGAGAGATTCCGAGGTTGAAGTTCGACATGTTCTTACTCTTCAAAATCCTTATGATCTGCAAAAAGGATTAGTGCAAAAATAGGCAAACCTGTAGCTCTAATACCAATTGTAGGTTCGTGTTTATTAAGCCACTATTGTTCAATGTCTTCTAAGGTTCATTAAGTCTTACATGCGCTTCTCAAGTATAGAATTGCGCTTTTATACTTGGAGATGCGCTTGACCAGTGTAGAACACTTAGTAATCGATTTACTAAAGTCCTTAAACGTGGAAGAGGTCAGAAAACAATAAGAGCGCGCTTTAAGTGTTTAAAGCGCACTAAGATTTGCACACAAAGAGTTTCCAAACGGTGAGAACCCTAAGTCACTAATTGACTCGGGATAAAACTCACCACTACTTTGTATTGATAGAAGAAGGTTACAACACTAGCTTCAACTCTCGAAGCTCACTCGTAAACTCTATTCTTACAACACTTGAGTTCAGCTCTAGAACAATGGCACTTCACCTCTCTCTGATTACAACTGAGTTAACACTTAAGCTCTCCTAACTTCTCTCTGAATTCCTCACTTTGTAATACCTAAAGTGAATGCTACAGTCCACTATTTATACACAAAACTTAAGCTACACCTCTCACTTAATTTCGTGTAACAAACTTAGACTTAGCATATTGCCACCTCATCAATCCGTGCGCCTTGATCAAATTGTAAGAGATAATCAACCGCTTGAATTAATTTGGTTTTGTTCTTCAACTTGTTGATGCACGCCACCTCAGCAATCCGTGTCCACTGCACTAACTAACTCCTCCACATTGGCGATCCCTGGATATGCGTCTCAAAGCCTTCAAGTTCTTCTCATACCTCTTGTGCACGCAACTTGAATTCTCCTGCTCACCAGCCTTCACTTGCATTTCGGCAGTTCTCTTCTGCGACAGCGTACACCCTGTGCTATGGTGGAACCTCGTGATCAACACTTCTTCAACTTCATTCAAGCGCATCTTCTATGTCTTAGAAGCTCGCCTAAACTCACTTCTGGTCTTGAATGGGATTATTGAACACCGCTTGCGAAACTTGCTTTCTTCGCTTGGTGTTAAGCGCGACTGAGGCCAGTCGAAGCGCATCTCTAAGTGACTTAAGCGCATCCCAGCAAATAGGACAATAACCTGGAAAGCATAAAAACACTAAGAGATTAAACATATTAGTTTGTTATCATCAAAACAAAGAGAAATAGATTGAGCTTTAATATGACTACCAAAGCTCAACTAACAGTTTCACAATTCCAAAGGACATTGAGTGCGGAGGTAGAGATACACTCTGAGATCCACCTCACCCATCTATCCGGGAAACCAGCATCAACGAGCGAGTCAACCACAAAGTCCCATCGAAGACGGTCATAAGACTTCTCAAGATCGGTCTTCACCATCATCCAACCAACCTTATCTTGCTTCCTCTTCACGGAGTGAATACATTCTTGTGCTACAAACAATATTATCGGTTGAGCACGTTGAAAGGGAGATGAGTTTATCATTAAGACCATCCGACAATGAGCACGTTGAAAGGAAGTTATGAACCTCTTTAACCATCGAGGGTCCCACCGTCTCCCAACATCTATGATAGAAAATAGGTTGGAAGCCGACTGGCCCCAGATATTTGAGGCATTTCATTAATTTAATCGCGCACCAAATCTTCCCTTCCCCAAAGTCGTTGTTTAACTCCCTCCATAAATACTCCTCAATGATCGGAAACCAGTTATGAGGTGTCATGATTGGTAAGAGGTCGACCGCAGAGAGTCGGAAGAGGTTCCGGAAATAGTCTACCACAAGTCTTTTGAGGTCGCCCGAGTCGCTAACCCAAACATAAACGTCGTTCATGAGAGTCGATACATGGTTGCTTTTCCGATGAAATAAGGTAGAGAGGTGGTAGAATGAAGTATTGCGGACACCGTCTTTTAGCCATAGTTCTCTCCATTTTTGGAGCCAGATGAGCTCCTCTTGGTGGAGCATCTCGCAAAGGTTTGCCTGAAGTTTCTTCTCTCTTGCGATGAGCATGGCGGTGGGGTTGGAGGATAAGCTAGTTGAGACCGAGGCAATATCAGTTAGAAGTCCCTACCATGTCAAAAACGTTAACATTCCACACTTGCACTTTATCTTGAAGATCTCTAATGGAAACATTCGCAGGGCATTCGCGGTTCCAAGAGAGTTTGATGAAGTCATTGAAATCCGGGTTGGACAGCCACGCAGCTTCGAACCCAAAGGGGCTACGATGACGGCACGATCTAGGTTGTTGCACAAAGGAAAGTAAAAAAGGATAATGGTCTGGGCTGAGTATTGGAAGATGACATACTGAGGCATGCGGGCAGCAAAGGAAAGACTCCATATTCATGATGACGCGATCGAGTCGTTTAACAACAAAGTTTCCCGATATGTCCCCTCTAGACCAAGTAAAGTTCTGACCGGATAAACCCAAATCGATCAACCCGTGATTATTAATGAGATTCCTGAACATGTGTGAATCGGGATGTAGTTCCCCTGAACCGCCTTGCTTCTCATCCAAACTAAGGATGCAATTCAAGTCTCCGCCGAAAAAAAGTGGTCTAGTTCTCACCAAAGTCCTTTTCTGCAAGTGAGGTGAGGCGTCTCATATATGAGCCAATTTTAAAATAAAATCTGTTTTTTTGGGGGGAAAGGAATAATAAATTAGAAATGTAATGATTGCATCAAATAATCATATAAAGATAACGTTTTATTACTTCTTTCATTATTATTTGATTTATTAATTATTACCTAACTCAACTAAAATTTATTTAAATCCTAAAATACCTAAATTTTAAGTTTATTTTTTCTGTTTTATTATGACAATTAGATTTTCAGAGTTGGGTTATGTGAGATTTTCAGTTATTAACAAAAAAAATATTTTTTTACTATTTCTTTTTCATTTCTAGCATATGTACTTCATAAAAGTTGGATTGAATATTCAAAAATTTAGAGAATTTATATATAGTAATGAGTACAAGGATATTTGTTGTGAAAAATTGATTCTTAGCACTAAAATATAAAAAAAACATATATTTAATAAGTAGTCTATTACAATTAAAACTATCCACTTTAACAAAAAAAGAGTTAAAACTATCTATATTAACATATGTGCAAATGTTTTCCCATATCCAAACTCACAGAAATTTCCGACCATTGTATGTGTATAAAAACCCATGTTACAAGTTGTGATTTTGAGCCTCCTATATTGGAAACTTAATGAATTTTCATTCTCTTCCAAATGTATATAAGGATATCACAAGATCCCCGGTAGAAATGGGTTTTCTAGTCTAAAATTTTAAAACATTTTGATTCAGTTTCTTGTCGTATCCGAGTGTATACAAGAGGATCTGTGTCGTGTCGAGAAAAGTATGTGAGCATTTTTAACATGTCCATGTTACACAGTCTATAACCTATTCATTTTTACAACAATATTATTCACATTTCATTCTTGCATTTCATATATCAACATTTAGATTGATTAAAATTGCCACATGAATAAACCAAAGTGTGTAATTACCACCAAATTCAATTAAAACTTATTTAAAACCATAAAGAACCTAAACTCTAAGTTCATATATTTTGTTATCATGACAATTAGATTTTCTGAATTGGATTATGTGAGATTTTCAGTTACTAACAATCTTTCTTCAGTTTTGTTTGATTTTTTTCCTTTCATTATTTCTAGTCTATGTACTTCATAAAAGTTGGATTGAATATTCAATAATTTTTATTTGGTAATGACTACGATGATATTTGTTGTGAAAATCTAATTCTTAGCACTAAAATTATAAAATATATATAATTAATAATTAGTCTATTATAATTAAAACTATCCACTTTAACCCTGAAAAAGTTAAAACTATTTATATTAACACATATGCAAATGTTCTCCCACATCGAAACTCAATGAATTTTAAACCATTGGATGTGTATAAAAAGTCATGTTAGAGGTTGAAATATTTTAGCCTCCCGCATCGAAAACTTAATGAAGTTTCATTCTCTTTGAGGCGAATAAAAGGAAAGCACAAAACCTCCGGTAAAAATGAGTTTTTTATGTTTCTCTTATCATTCAAGTTGAGCTTAAAACAACAAAAGCTCAATAATCAATTTTTTAGTTTAAAACATTTTGATTCGGTTTCTTATTGTATACGAGTGTATACATGAGGATCTGTGTCGTGTTGACACGAGTATGTGGACATTTTTAACGTGTCTGATTGGTGGCATTTCATACATCATAAGGAGTGGGAATTAACATCAACCACGGGAAAAGTAGGCTACAATCAGAGCATAA
The DNA here is from genome assembly GCF_046119375.1 of Phyllobates terribilis. Classification (NCBI taxonomy): domain Eukaryota; kingdom Metazoa; phylum Chordata; class Amphibia; order Anura; family Dendrobatidae; genus Phyllobates; species Phyllobates terribilis. The sequence goes on along the minus strand of NW_027368825.1, from coordinate 3,233 downwards.
TGCCGTAATCTAGACTTCGTAGAGCAAAGAGTAAAATCACAAGGATTACGTGCATAAGGGAGAAGACGAGGAAGGCAAGGAGCGAGCACAAGTAAAGAAGAGGCGGTGCCTAGCTCACGCAGCAAGCCTGAACGAGCCAAACAAGGGTGCGACAGCGCCAAACACGATGCGACCGCACACCACCTTTTGAGGGTGGAGCGATCGCGCCGTCACATGCGCGTCCGCGCCGTCACATGCGCGTCCGCGCCTTCAACCTCCTCAGCGCTGCGAGAAGCCCTAGCTCCGATACTTTAAGTGGGATTTCTACCTTAGTTTTATATGTATTTCGGGATGGGCTTTCACATAACTCATTTTTAGGGTTCTCATTTAGGTTATCTTACTCATTTCTTATAAATAGGGAGAGCTTTGCCTCTCCCTAATCATCCATTATCTCATTTTCTAAATTACAGAAAGTTATTAGCAATGAGCTAAGAGTAATCTCCTTAGACTTTGTATGGTTGGTTTGCGCCTCTAAGATGATTCAATGTGAGTTTCTTATCCTTGGTTCTTAATGTTATTATGTCCCTATTGCTTTAATCTCTTGCGCGTAATATCTAGTGAATAGAATGCACTTTCTAGATTGATCACCTAGGCTGTTAGTTTGATTTAATATTGCTAGGGTCTGGTTTATCCTAGTTGGAGAACCTTGCCTGCTTAGTAGTACGAATCTCTAGTTGGACTAGTTGGACTTGTAGGATATGGAGAATAATGAGGTATAGGCGCCAAGGGCAATGTACCTTACTATTTATTCATGAACTTAATGTTGTATAGGAGTTAGTCTTGATAGTTTCAAGGCTAGGTTGGTAGGCAAGACACTATTAGGACTAGTTGACCTAACTAGCAATATTAGTACATGGATTAGGGCAATTTAGAAGACATATAGGAATTAGGAATAGAGATAGAACCCAAATAGAAGGAACCTAGGACCATTAAATCAGGCTAGTAGGTTAGACCAACCATATGAAGTGTTTTTCTCAATTAATCACAACAATTAAAACAGTTTTCACAATCCCCTAATTAGTTACTTTTTCACCAGTTAGTCGTTCTAATACATTAAGAATTGAATACCTTCGGTTCCTTGTGGGATTCGACCCCTACTTGTCACTCTACTTTAGGAGGGGAGTAAAAAGGGATTAATTTGATTAGGGAACCAAACGACCTCCTTATCAATTGGCATCGTTGTCGAGGAACCAATTTTCTTTTCTTACGGTATTAGCTTGATTAACTGTGGGTCTGACTAGTGCATGGTCAGTACCCGCGTTACTAATCCTTTTCTTACTGAGCTCATTCCAGAAATCGAACGTATTGTTAGAAGAAGACTAAGAGAAAGAGTCGCTGAAACGATGCAGCAGGGAGACCTTCCCGTCAACAATGAGGCACTAGCACAAGCACCAGAACAATTGGAGGCCAATCGATTGCTCATGAATCAATTTTTGAAGCATACGCGCATCAGAACAACCTCGCTGGAAACAGGACGATGCAGGAGTGCACTACTCCCAACTTGACGCAGCAGCCTCAAGCGGTGATTCTACCACCACTTGCACCGGGACTGACCTTCGAACTCAAGTCCGGAGTGATCAACTTACTCCCCACCTTCCACGGGATGCCCGGAGAAGACCCTATTATTCATCTCAAACAATTCCACGATATTTTTATGACGATGAAGCTAGGCAACGTGTCGGAGGAACAAATCAAAATGAAGGTATTCGGCTTTACCTTGAAGGATATGGAAAGAGCATGGCACTACCACCTCCCTACGGGCACTATTAACAACTGGGAGAAGTTGCACCGAGAGTTTCTCAACCGGTACTTTCCGGTGAAAAAGGAAACACAATGAAGAGGGAGATTGCGCAGGTGGAACAAGAGAAAGGAGAGTCGTTGTACGACTATTTAGAGTGGTTCAAAGGGTTGTGAGCTAGTTGCCCTTTTCATGGCTATGAATAGCAGGACCTGGTGCTATTTGTTACTCAAGGGTTGTTGTCTAATGAGAGAAGGATTGTAGACGCATCGTGTGGAAGAAGTGTTCTTAATATGACCCCGGAGGACGTGATGTACAAATTGCAAGATATGGCCGAAAGCACAAGAAGCTTCGGGAGGACGTACACCACAAGGGTTGTCAACGTCGTGAACTCGAGTGTATAAGAATCAAGATTGGCTATGGAGTTAGCCGAAATTAAGAAAATGCTCGCAAAGTTGGTACCTACAGGAGAGCAGCGCCCCGTGCGACTCTGCAGTATTTATGTAGTATTGGTCATCATTCGGAGGCATGTCCCGAGATTAGGGACGATACAATCGCGGAAGTGAATGCGGTGGGAGGATATGGACCTCCTCGTCCATGGGAGAATCGGCAGAATTTTCAACCACGTTACCGAGATTAGCAGAAGTGGAGACCTCGTGAGCAGTAGCAGCAGAATCAAGAAGCTCCGACTATGGAAATGATTAAAGACTTGGCAAAGACCGTCGCCACACTCGCTTCAACTACCCAGAATAGCGACTCAACCCTAAAGAATTTAGAGGTTCAAATGGGGAAGATAGCGCAAACCATCTCGATGTTAGTGCAAAACAACTCCAATTCGCTACCGGCCCAGACGGTGGTGAACCCGAACCAGAATGTGACAAGCACGAGTAAAAACTTGAAAAATGTTAGCACAATGGTGTTAAGAAGTGGTAAGAACGCTGAGAAGAAGTCAAGACAAGAGGAAGAGGAAGTACAAGACCTCGTAGAGGTGCGTCCGTGCATGGAAATGCACGACCGCGGGGCCCTTACAGAAGTCGATGTGCGATTGCGCCTAGACCAGCACGCCCCACACTCTGGAGGACCGCGCGACCACACCACCTCGGAGCGCGACCGCGGGCTGACGGACTCTGATTTCAAAAACTAGACGCGATCGCGCCCTACCGAGCACGACCGCGCCCTGTCCACTGAGATAGAGGCGCGACCGCGTCTGGATGAGCGCGCCCGTGCCCTACCGTCTGCAGAAGATGACGAGGCCGAGAAGGAAAAAGGTGAGAAAGAAGTTCCTATGGAGGAAGAAGAATTAGACAATCTGAGAGGCGACTTCAAGCTCCGTCAGAGAAACTACTTTGGCCCGAATTTCCCTCCACTCGGTTCAGAGAAGCCTTCGGCCCCATTCCCAGAAGCACTAAAGGATACTAGAAGGCCAGCGAACGATAAAGAGTTGTTCAAAATTTTT
>NW_027368824.1:0-46960 GCF_046119375.1 Phyllobates terribilis | reverse complement strand
TGCCTTGAATATTGAGGTTGGTATCTCTAAATATTTTTCAAAGCTTGACATGGGGAATTATATTTCTGACAATGAGAGGAAGATGATGAGATGACATCCCTCTTATAAAACACACAAGAGGTAGTTCATCAAGAGAAATTGCAACCCGAACTTTCAAAAGAGAGATCTAAAGGAGTATGTAGGCTACGAATGCAAGGAGAAGGGGAATTTTGCAAGAAACTATCCCAATGCTTCTGGTGAAGAGATGCAAGATACCAAAGTTCCTTAAGAGACCATGTTCTATAAAGGAAAGTTTTAAAAGAAAAGGGCCCTTGTTGCTGCATGAGGATTAGATTCTGATAAAGAAGTACATGCTAATGGATCCTCCCAAGGAAGGTGTCTCATGGCAAGAGGATCTGATGATGAATCTGTAACCTCTGAGGTGTCCTCTAATAAACTTTTCAATTCTTTAAATGATTGTGATAAAAAACAATTATAGAACTTGAAAAAAAACCCGGTGATCTTCAAGAAAAACTTGTTGTATATGAAGATGAAATAGGTTGTCTTACTGCTGAGAACACACATTGGAGCAAACAAGTTTAAAACTTAGAAACAACCATATATGAATCTAAGAAAACTCTTGCTGAAACTGAAAAATTATATGCTGAGTCTTCTAAAATATGTGCTAGTTGTAAAGGGAAAAATCTTGCAAAAGATATTGAGTCTAAATCAACTTGGAACATGAATCAAATTGTGTTTGTGAGACCAATGTATGGTCTTTTTTTATCATGGTTCTTCTGAGGTTGACACTGAGGAATAGGCTGAGCATGAAAAGATCCGTGTTGAGATGGAAAACAAGAATGAGAGCTTAAGCTTAGCTCTTCAAACTTCAAAGGACATAACATTGTTCCTTGAAGAAAAGATCAATGTCCTTGAGAGAACCATCAAGAAAACTTTCTCAAACAAGAACTCTCCCAGGAGTTCTAAGAAGGAAAATAAGTGGTTCGATGGTCAACATCTCATACAATGTACATAAACAAAGAAGGTGGTGAAAATTAAGGAGAACAACCAGAAGAATAAGAAGTGACAACCTTTCACACCTGGCAAGGGTAAATATGGTCATGTTCTTTACAACATGGTATGCTGGCATTGTGGTAAATATAGACATGTTATCAATGAATTCAAGAAGAAGAAGAAATTTGAAACTTTTAGGAAGACGGATAATGCTAATTCTTCTAATGAAACTATTCCTAACCCTAACAATGTGCAAGGAAATTCTAATAAGAAAACTCATACGGACACTTTTACTGCTCCACCCAGAAAAGCCAAGCTTAACTGGGTTAAAAAAGCTTAAGCTTCTTTGTGCAGGTTGAAGTGAAGAAAGAAGACATGTGGTACTTTGATAGTGGGTGTTCGTACCACATCAGTGGAAACAAAAGAACAATGTCTTTAATTCAAGATCTCAAGGGAGCCAACATTTTCTTTGGAGATAAAAGCACTGGAATAATCAAAGGGGTCGAAAATGTCAAACTCAATGACCACGTTAATGTAAGAAATGTTAACCTTGTGAATTCCTTAGGCTTTAACCTACTCAGTGTTTTCCATCTTTCTGATCAAGGTATGAATGAGGTAAGATTTACTATTAGTGATTTCACAATTCTTAATAATAAGGAGAACTTCATTCGGAAAGAAAAAAAGGTTCAAGAACATTTATTTTGTCGATCGTTCTTTTGTTCCTGAGAAAAGACTTTGTCTCTACTCCATCAAGGATAACTCCTCTATGTGGGACAAAATGCTAGGACATGCTAGCATGGATCTCATTCATAAGATGCACACAAAGGAGTTGGTAAGAGGTCTCCCATAGATAAACAAAGAAAAATAGAACTCTGCTTTCATTGCGTGACAGGAAAAGAAGTAAGAACCTTCTTTAAGTCCAAGAATCAGGTATCAACCTCAAACCTCTTGAATTCATTCATATGGATTTGTGTGGATCCATGCGTGTCCAAAGTATTGGTGGAAGCAAGTACATACTTGTTCTTGTTGATGATTGTTCTCACTTCACTTGTACGATCTTCATAAATTCAAAGAGTGAAATGTTTAGCTGCTTCAAGGAACTTGTTCCTTTGTTATAAAGGGACAAAATCTTCCACTAAAAGCAATTTGTTCCAATCATAGAACTAAGTTTGAAAACAAGGACTTTTTAACCTTTTGCAAGGAACATGGAATCGAGCACAATTTATCTTGTTCTTACACTCCTCAACAAAATGGAGTTGTTGATAGAATGAACATAACACTATAAGAGATGGATAGAACTATGATTATCTCTAGTAATCTTTCTGAGGATTTCTGTGTTGATGATGTTAACACATCTTGTTGCATTCCCAATAGGGCTATGCTTCGTCCCTCAACCGGGAAAATCCATATGACCTGTACATAGTTAAAACCCTAAAATTTATCATCTAAGGGTTTTTGGTTGTCAGTGTTTTATGCTAAACCATTTTCTTGAATTTGCTGTCCATGTAAGGGTGAAGAGAGCATTGTTCCCATTTCTAGTGTGGGTTCTGATGATGATGCTCCACTTGTAAAACCATATCATGTGCTTCCACCAATTCAAGCTCAACCTCAATCATGTATTGAAGATATTCTAGTTTCAAATGTTAATTACGAACAATTTAAAGATGTATCTGTTGACGAAGAAGACGAGCTAATCAATCCCTTTGCTGATGTTTCTCTTGAAGAGAACATTGTTCCTATAGCCTCATCGTCCTTGGGAATTGTTTTTCCTAATAGAGAAAAGAGGATAATCAAATCTCCTGTAAGATATGGCTTATAAGATAAATGATATTGTGCTATCAATGCTTTTCTTTCTCTTTTAGAACCAAAGAACATCGCAGAAGCATTGAAGGATGATGACTGGGTGGTAGCTATGAAAGAAGAGCTTGTTGAGTTTGAAATGAACCAGGTATGGAAATTGGTTCCTTGCCCTCTTGATCTTCATATCACAGGAACAAGGTAGGTGTTCCGAAACAAGCTTGATGATTCTGGAGTTGTCTCAAGGAACAAGGCTCGTCTGGTAGCTCAAGGTTACAATCAACAAGACGGCATAGACTATGATGAAAACTTTTATCATATAGCTCACCTTGAAGACATTAAACTCCTTATTGCATATTCTTCTCATCAAGGTTTTACTCTATTTCAAATGGATATGAAAACTACGTTCCTTAATGGTAAGATCAATGAGGAGGTATATGCCAAGAAACCTCCCGGTTTCTAGGACTTCTCCAATCTATATTATGTTTATAGATTAGACAAATCTCTTTATGGTCTCAAAAAAGCTCCAAGAGTTTGGTATGAATGTCTCACATATTTCCTTCTCAAGAACGGATTCAAGAGGGATCACATGGACAAAATAGTGTTCTTTTTGAAGAAGAATGAAAACATCTTGGTAGTTCAGGTATATGTTGATGATATTATATTTGGTTCCACTATTTTTTTTTATCTTATATAAAGATTTAAGGATCTTATGAATAGCAAGTCCAAGGTGAGTACAATAGAAGAACTGCCATTCTTCTTAGGACCTCATACTATTCAGAAGAAGGAGGGTATCCAGATCCATCAACAAAAATACTTGAAGGAAATCCTAAGAAAGTAAAAGATGGAGAACTGTAAGTCAATAAACACTCCAATCTCTCTAGTAACTCATCTCAGACCAGATCCTACAAGGAATAAGGTTGAAGAGAACTACCAAGGTATGATAGGTTCTCTCATGTATCTAACGGCTAGTATGCTAGACATCGTGTTCTTTGTATGTCTTTGTGCTAGGTTTCAGTCGGATCAAAGGGAATCTCACCTTTATATGATGAAAATGATCTTTAGATGAACATAGCCCATTGGTATGTGATATCATTAGGATTATTCCACAAGTCTTCTAGGCTACACTGATGCAGACTTTTATGGATTCCTTATTCATAGGAAAAGCACATCTGGCATGACACAGTTCCTTGGTCTGTGTCATGTTTATTGGGGATAAATGAAGCAGAACACTGTTGCCTTATTCACAACTGAAGCTGAATATGTTTATACCACAACATACTACTCTCAACTCTTGTGACCCAAGCAACAACCTAGAGATTTTGTTATGTATTTTGGGTTCTATTCGGATTCTTTGTGATAGTGCAGGTGTCTTTAATAATTTCTATCAGGTGACTAGTTGAAAGATGAGAAAATCTAGATAGACGTACCTTGTAGGACTCATTATCAGTATTACCGTAATCCATGAGATACATTCTCCCAAGACTTTCTCCTAGATCTGATTCTTCGTCACATGAATCTCCCCAGGAAGTCACTATGCCTTATTCTTCTCAATGTGCTCTTCTTTTTTGGGATAGTCTTTGATCACGTGTCCCTTCAATTGACAGTGATAGCAAGTATATTCTTTGAAGTCCTTTTCTGAATTACTCCCTTCTGAGATAAGGAGCCTCTGAAATCCCTAGTCTGCTTCCTTTTGAGAAAGCGTCAGACCATATTTCGCATCATGGCGGCTTCGTTTTCCTCATCCTAGTCACAGTCATCCTCGTTCTCCAGCTTCTATAGTACCTTGGTGAGTTTCAAGGTAACTTCTTTCTCTTCATTCTTCTTTCTATTCTTCTCTATGTCAATGTCCTCTTGATGTTGGAATTTCCCAATAAGTTGTTGAACAGGAAGATATTGACACTTCTAAGAATCATGTTCATCATTCTAGAGCCAAGCATATTGATATAAGACATCATTTTCGTAGAGATCATGTTGAGAAAAGGAACACTCTACTAGATCATTGTAGAATTGAGGATTAAATTGCTAATACATTCACTAAAGCCTTGAATAGATAACCTTATGAGAATATAAGATTACTTCTAGGACTAATCCCTTTGCTTTAATTGTGTTTGTGTTATCTAGTTCTCTTGATTGTCTAGACTTGTTCATTTGACTTATTCTCTTGGCTTGTACTAGATTAAATTGTGCTTTATGAAGACCTCGCGTGTATATTTTTCCTAAAGCATGTTACAGTTATTGGCTTTAAATATGTGTATTTTGATTTGAATGCAAAATAGACTCTTCGTTTGTTAGCTCAGTAGTCGACAATTTGATCACATATTTATCCTAACATACAAGCTTAAATGATGATTGCATACTAATCCATCCTTAAGCCTGAATACTTGATCTTGATTCCCTAAGAACCCCCCTTAGTCCACATGAATTAAACATGTGGTGTCAAATATGTTGCTTTATAACATGGTCACGTACTCTTCTTAACCAAATGGACTTTGTTCTTTACACAAAATGTTCCCCTATCATCCCTGTTATACAGTACTACAACATACAGTAAAGTTCTGAGAAGGTTACTCTGTGAACAAGACAACGTTATGTTGTTCCAACGATTAGTTTTTGAAAGATCTTTCCAGTTCCTGAGGTAATGATGAGTGATATACAAGTGTTTTGTGATTGAATTGGGATAGGCTTGAGTGGGTATGAAAACTTTGAACCTTCCTTGTGAGGAAACAAATTTTTTGGTAAGTGGAAGATCATGATGAGCCTCCTACTCTACAATTTTGGCTAGAATCCACAACCGTTGGTAGACGTAATCCCGATAGCGCCAAGAGTGGTATTTAGGTGAGTTTAGATGCGTTTTGGAAGTACTTATTCATGAAATGAAGCATACGAGGCATAGGGACAAAAAATGACAAAGTGAAGACAAAGACATGTAAGAAAGAAGTGCTGAGGAGTTGATCTGAGTTCAAATGGAACATTCTCCCTACTCCGACGTCCGATTGAGATGATTCCAATTGAAAGAGTTAGTTGATTTTACAAGTGCGTTATGATGATGATAATGGTTTGTTAAGATTTGGACATTTACTTGAGCATGTGGACTTTGAGAGGATTACTTTTGGACCAATACTCTTTATTTATTTATGTCCTCATATATGAGTGTTTCTCCTTGATTGTTGCCTTTAGAACCTGCTTTTATATCTCTTTCGAAACCGTACTTAGGTTATTCTGCATGAAATTTTATTGAGACGTAAGTTTACCACATAAAAGAAACTAAAAAAATGTCTTTTGAGATGAATTGATATGCTTCTAGCGCAAAGCGTGCGATCTCCGTAGTGTGAAAGATCACTCCGGGTTCGAGTCTCAATGATGCCGGATGAGCACGCTATCTACGTGGTGTGAAAGATCACCTCGGGTTTGATCCTCTAATGTCCTTGTGAAAAAAGTTTGATGGGTTGGCCCGGACAGTAAGACGGATGCCCCCCCCCAAAGAATAATTTTGTGATTTTGTCTTGTTCGTCTCTTGATAATTTTTGGCACCTTGCCTAACGGTGTAGATTTAGATATGGTCGCATGCCTATTTAGATTGACATTCAAGGATGGAATATGAATTCAAATGACTTGCTTTCTAATCGAGTTGAGGGACAATTGTATTTCTTGTCATTGAACGATGCATGCTATGAAGGAAACATGTCTTTTGCTTAACTTATCATTGTTATCATTCATATGTCACTTGGATTGAAACAACTATTGCATATTCTTGTGATTCATTGTGATCTGCTTGCTTGGGATACATGATGATCAAGGATGGGGATGTTAACAACATGCATTTAGATTAGGTTAGTTCATGTTTATTTCCCTTTTGTTGGTGTCTTCTTGGGGTCATAGTGATAGGCAGCGTTTAGTAAATCATAACACGTGGTCGTTAGCATCTATATCAAGGAATTTGGCACGTCTATATCACATATTACCGTGATCCAGACCAAGCAAAGTCAAGGCACTCAATACGAGGATTACGTGCATCCGAAGGAAAGACAACCAAAGGGGTACAAGTTGGAGGCGTGCACGACAGTGACACGACCACACCAGGTTTCGCGAGACCGCACTAGGCTCGTGACCGCATCTCAACACCGCGCGACCGCGCCAGACCACGAGAGAAGAAGTCCAAGTCATGGCCTAAGGTGCGACTGCGCCGAAACATGCGCGTCCGCGCCTATGTCATGCCGGGAAAGCTCCAAAACCCTACTTCTCCTTGATGTTGCGCTTGGGCTTTGGGCTTCCTTCATTTGTAAAGTGTAGGCTAGGGTTAGTTAGGTTAAGTCTTGTCATTTTAGAATAAATAGGAGGAGGTTTGCCTCCTCCCTAATCATCGATTATTTCATTTTACAATTCATTCTACATAGTTCTTAGAAATGAGCCAGGAGTAGTCTCCTAGGCTTCGTGTGGTTGGTTCGAGCCATTAGGATGATTCAATGTGAGGTTTCTAATCCTTTGATTCTAATTAATAATATGTCTCAATTGCTTTATCCTCTTTATTATAATACCTACTGAATTGAATTTTCATTCTAGATTGATCTCCTAGATTGTTTAGTTCAATTTCATATAGCTAGGCTTAGGTTTATCCTAGTTGGAGAACCTAACCATTATAGTAGCAAAAAAACTACATGGACTAGTTGGACTTGTATGGGTGTGGAGGATAATGAGGTGTTAGTAGCCAAGTGGCACTACATTTTCCTCTATTCTTGTGCTTAATGCTGCATAGAAGGTAAGGGATATTAGGGCTAGTTGACTTAATTAGCTATAAATGAACAAGGATCAGGGCAATTAGAAGACATATAGGCAATAGAGAGAGAGAGAGTGAACCCGAATAGAGGAACCTAGGACCATTGAATCAATCTAATAGGTGAAATCCCTGTGTGATTCGACCCCTACTTACCACTCTACTCCTGTAGAGCAGTTTGAAGGGAATTACTTTGACCGGAGGGACTAACGACACCTCTATCAAATTGGCGCTGTTGCCGGGGAACCAATTTTTCTTTTCCTGCGATATTAGTTTGATTGACTCCTGTGATGAATAGTGTATGGTCAGCACCTGTGCTACTAATCTTCCCCTCGCTGAGCTCATTCCAGAGATCGAAAAGACTGCTAGAAGGAAGATAAGAGAAAGGACATCATAGATGATGAATGATCTAGAGAACCAGGACAAACAATTAGGTCCCATCACAGACAACGGAGCAGCTGCAGGCTAATCAATTACTAATGAACCAATTTCTAGAATCTTATGCGCAACAGTACAATCAAGCCGGAAATAGGATGTTGCGGGAGCGCACTACTCCTAACCTGATGCAACAGCCTCAAGCGGTGGTCCTACCACAACTTGCGCAAGGAGTGACCTTCGAACGTAAGTCCGGAGTGATCAACTTGCTCCCTACTTTCCACAGTATGCCCGGAGAGGACCCCATCACACACCTAAATCAATTCAACGACATGCATGACCATGAAGTCGGTCAATGTATCGGAAGAGCAAATCAAGATGAGGGCATTTGGCTTCACTCTAAAGGACACTGCTAGAGCTTGGTATTACCACCTCCCCACAGGCACGATAGACAGCTGGGAGAAGCTACATCAGGAGTTCCTAAACCACTACTTTCTGGTAAGAAGGCAAATGCATTGAAGAGGGAGATCGTGCAAGTAGAGCAAAGAGATGAGGAGTCACTGTACGACTACCTAGAGAGGTTCAAAAGGCTTTGTGATAGCTTCCCTTTTCACATCTACAAACACCAAGACTTGGTGTTGTTTCTTACCCATGAGTTGGTTACTAATGATAGGAGGATGGTTGATGTTACGTGCGGAGGAAGCATCCTCAACATGACCCAGGAAGATGCAATGGAGAAGTTGCAAAGCATGGCTGAAAGTACAAGAAGCTTTGGAAGGACTTACACAAAGAGGGTGGTAAACGCCGAGAGTCTGAGCATGGAAGGATCAGGCTTGACAGGAGAGATAGCCGAGATAAAGAAAATGCTCACGAGTCTACTACCCAATAGCGGGTAGCGACCCACGCGTCTTTGTGGTATTTGTTCAAGTACAAGCCATCATTAGGATCAATGTTTCAAGCTGCAGGACAACACAATCGCGGAGGTTAACGCGATAGGAGGATACGGACCTCCTCGGCCCTGGGAGAATCAATAGCAGAACTTCCACCCAGATATAAAGATCAACAGGACCAACAAAGATGGAGGCCCCACGAGCAGCAGCAGAATCTAGGAGCTCCTACTAGGGAGATGATCAAGGACTTGACCAAGACTATCACCACCCTCACGTCAAATGCCCAGAAAACCGATTCCAGACTCAAGAACTTAGAAGTTGAAATGGGGCAGATCACGCAGACGGTACCAACACTGGCTCAAAACAACTCGAATTCACTACCAACATAGACTGTGGTGAATCAGAACCAAAACATATCGAGCTAGAATCTTAAGAATGTCAGCGCGATAGCATTGAGGAGTGGTAGGAATTCAGAGAAGAAAGCAAGCCAAGAGGAGGAACTAGAAGAAGTTTCGGCAGAGGCGCGCCCGCGCCAACACCTGCGCGACCGCGGAGCCATTACTGAGAGCTCGTGCGCCCGCCCCCTATAACACGCAATCACGCGTCCATTACTGAGAGCTATCGCGACCGCGCCTCCACCGAGCGCGACCGTGCATACATTATGAGAGCATGCGCGACCGCGCCCCCCAGGTGCATGACCGTGCCCACTTTACTGCTAAATCGGATCAGCCTGCGATGCCGGAAACTCATAAAATGGTCCCGATGGAGGAAGAAGAAGAAGAGCTAGACGACCCAAGAGGCAACTTCAAGCTCCGACAGAGCAACTATGTACGTCCCAACTTCCATCCACTCTACTCGGAAAAACCATCGACCCCCTTTCCTGAGGCGTTAAGAGATACCAGGAGGCCGGCAGATGACAAGGAGCTATTCAAGATATTCAACAAGTGCACCGTAAACATCCCACTACTGAAGCTGGCCCAGAGCATACCAAGGTGCGCAAAGTTTCTCAAGGAAATTTGCACAGTCAAGAGTAAGCATAAGATGAAGGGGACCAGCAAGGTAACAACCGATGAAAGAGTATCCACCATCTACCAGAAGCACATGCCCACTAAGTTCAATGACCCCGGTATGGTGACTGTCCCCTGCCGCATAGGCAATACTGATTTTGATCGTGCTATGTTAGACTTAGGGGCTGCCATAAATGTCTATTGATATTCCCTTTGAAAGAAATTAGGACTTGGGCCTTTAAATGAAACATATATTTTAGTCCAATTGGATGATGGGTCGACCATTCATCCCAGGGGGTAGTGGAAAACGTGCTAGTCAAGGTAGATAGGTTATTCTTTCCTACAGACTTATACGTGCTAAGATATGGAGAACGATAGGGAAGGTGTACCTATATTCTTAGGGAGTCCATTTATAAGGACAACTGGTACTAAGGTATACTTAGGGAATGGGACGTTGTCGTTAGAGCTTGATGGAGATGTGGTTAGCTTTGAGATTGGGACAGATGAGGAGTTCGGAGATGATACATCTAGTGTGTCTACAATAAAGTTAGTTGATAATGTTAGAGGGAGAAAACCCTCCTTCTCTTTCCCCTATTATACAAGTACCCAGAGTGACATCGGCGTCACTGCCAGGGCATTATGTAGAGACGAAGAGGAGATACGATAAGGGGCTCACAAAGAAGAAGAAATGAATTAAGCAGTATTGGAACCGAAAGGATGAGTTAGCCAAAAGGTTGGCTGGAGCAGGATGAGATAATAGCAGGACGTCGAGCCAACGACGTTAAACAAAGGTGTTGTCCGGGAGAAAACCTGTCGAAGATGTAATTTTCTTTCTCCACTTTTGTTATATTTGTCCTTATATCACAATGAGAACATTGTGTAGTTTAAGTGTGGGGGAGGGGATTTACTTCACATATCCTTGCATTTTAAATTTTTGAGTCAGTTTTCCCCTTAGTTGAATTATTAGAGTCGGTACTCTTAGTTTTCCCCTAGTTTGTTACTGTGTGAATTTCTATAAAGATGCATGATCTTTGAATCTTCCTACTATGCTTTAGATGTTAATATTTCAAGTATATATGATGAGGATATGTTGGATTAAGTAGGGGACTTTGGCTTGAGCATGTGGATTATGACTACGACTTATTAGAACTATATTAAGACTACATATTCACCATCTCTTCTCTAGTTTGTCATTATGTCATAATAAATTGTTCCCATCCTTTTTGCGTTATGAATGAAAAAGAAAAAGAAAAGGTGTTGAAATCCAAGTGAAATAAACCGGAAGAGCAAACAATCTCTAGGGTGTGAAATATCACCTTGGGTTTGATCCTCCATGTCCAAATAAGCAAAGAGTCTCATTAGCAGCATGGACCGTAAAACAGATAGGCTCTACCTAAAAAACAAATTGGCTCGTACCATAAAATGGACGGGCCCGACACCCAAAAGTGAAAATAAAAGTGCAAAATGTGTGATTAGGATGAAAATGAGCAACAAAAAATGCATGTGATGTAACTTAAGTAGAGTTGTGGTTGTTGGTTTCTTTCAACGGTATTGGAACTTGTGCGGAATTATCATAAGTATGAAGCATGTTAGGACAAGTCTTAGTTGCCTATTTAATCCTTCGTTATTCACATTTATATGTGACTTGGATAGAGACATTTTTAGTATAGTTTGGAGATTTAGGTGATTGCATTTTCATAGAGGTAAGCATCAAATCTCTCTTGCCCAAAAGAAAACCTTCCTTGCACTCTAATTCTCATCTTCAATGGCTTCAAATAAGAACTTCTCTCTCTCTGATGAAGAACTCCAACTCTTGGAGAAATTCATAAAGAAAAAGCTTCTTCCTTAGCCTCTCAATTCATGGCCATCAGTAATACCCCTTCCAAACCTTAGAAGGACATGACCATGACAGGTTCATCTGAACACACCCCGTCTCCAACCAAGGAGATCGTCAAACTCCAAGATCTCCCCTCCCCTCTTAGTTCTCTGGCGGAAAGGGACTCTCAGTAGGTGGCAGGACGCCTCAAAAAACAAGGTGTCTAGTCCCTTGCTCTTTGGATTACAGGGCGAAAGGAAGTCGAGGATGAAGATGAAGAAGAACAACCACCATTGAAGAGAACGAGGCATGAACTTTCCAACGGAAAGGGCAAATCTCCCATGTTGGAGATTACCCCAGTGTTCCCTAATCTGAATGGAGCTTTTGCCAAGAGGGACATCGTCTCCCCTCTAATCATCGGTGAATAGTTCTGGTCCCAGGAACTCACCCCTTCAAGGAGACTGCATATGCCAAGAAAATCATGATTCTTCACTCCCTCCTCCAGATGCAAGGATGGGACAAGCTCATCACAAAACCATTTTCCGTGAACGAAGATGTTGTGCGAGTGTTCTATTCTGGGATGTCATTCTCCCAAAGCAAGAAGGAGAACACCCCTACCTCAGACATCATTGTTAGTTAGGGAGATCATATGATTGCTCTTAGTGCAAAGATCCTCTCCAATACACTAGGTGCTCCTACCAACAAAGGTTTCAATGTTCTTGTCATGAAGAAGTGGCCAAGGGGGCAAGACTTCAAGATTAAAGTCGACACAGTGCCACCTTTTGGGAGCTTGTCCAAGGAGATCTTCTTTCCAATGATCTCACTATCTCAATGAAACTACTCTTCAAGTTTCTCATCCAAAACTTCATTTATAGAAAAGTGAATAGAGGCCACAACAACAATGATGAAGTTCTCTTGGAGAAGCTCAACTCTGGCGCCTACATTGCCCTCCCCAAAATCATGCTAGCACATATGAAAAATTGTTTCCTTCATGATACTCATTACCCTCACCTAGTAAGGAAAATCCCCATTTTCCTTGATTACTATCCTACCTCTCCAATCAAGACAAACTATTCCTGCTGTCTCACAATCCAAACATCTCCTCCATGAACTTTGTGTCTGAGGCAATCACACCTCCAACTCAGTCACCGGAACATCCTTGTTCATCTACAACTAATATTTCTCCTCCACCGCTTCCTTAAGTGTTCTCTAACATCACCCCATAACTCCTTAAGGAATTCTCTAATAGTCTTGTGGAAGTCATCGTCGATAGCACAAAACATGTGGCAGATATGATCAAAACAGTAGGTCTCTAACAGGTTGAGACCACTATGAAAATCAAAGAGATATGGTGAAGACTCTCTACCACTGCCATTGGAACTTTCTAGAGGCCTTCTAAGAGATGCTCACTGTCAGTGATAATAACCCTGAGTACCTCACCAAGCAAGTCCATGCTAGGAGAGCCCACAAGAAGATGAAGAGCAAGTTGTGCATGGAGAATGGAAGTGGTTCTGACGTTCCTATGGATAAGGAACAAGTGCTAGCAGAGGAGGAAAAGAAGAAGGACGGTGAAAAAGAAGAGAAGAACGTGGAAATTCCTTCTGTGGTTGAGACCAAGGAAGAGGAAACAATGCCAGAAAACGAGTAGTTCTTCTATAGAACCCCGTTTCGTTGAAAACTACAAAACTAGTTTCCTTAGGATTTCCACCACTATCTCCCAACTCTACAAAATGTATGTTCTTTTAATGTGAATCCCCAATGTTTCTGCAATATTCTATAAACTTTTTTGCTGCTTTGAATTGTTTTGTGATTTTAAGACTTATATTACTTATCGTTTCTCTAGAGTTCTGATTAATCTGTGGTTTCTAGTTTCTTGTCTTGTGATACATTTTTTAAGGAATTTTTCGATGATGGATAAAGTGGGAAGAAGACTCTGGATATTTGAACAGACTAAGTACATGACTTTGTTCTTTTTAGGGGGAAGTTCCTAGGCTTTCAAGAGTTTAACTCTGAAAGGAATGTTGCTCATGTTGAGGGGGAATATGTAATTCATTATTTATTCTCCTACATTCTCCGACATGTTTCCTTCTTATATTTTACCTCTTATTAATATGATAGGTTCATATGTTCTCATCATCAAAAGGGGGAAATTGTTAGCATTGCAATTCTAGAGAACAATGTTTTGTTCCTCTTAATGAACAATACTTTATTTTTCTCCGTGTTTTGATTATGAAAATATTTTTTTTATCTCATGGGTTATCAAGTTTATCTTGCTGATGTATTAATTCAGATCACAAGCCTCATGATTTATCAAGTCAAGATTAAAGAAAACATGGCATTATGCCTTGTTCAAGTGTTAGGGAACATGTTAAAGAGAACATAACACGTCCTCAAAGTACCAAGTCAAGTGTCCTGCTTCTTTACTGCTTCCATCCATGCGCATATCATGGAATAATGATAGATTAGATTCTAAACAACATCTCCATCCAAGTGAAGACGGAACATAAACGCAAGAGAACACCTTCTCTCAACCGTTACGGTTGAGTATTTGAATTTCCGAAGGAGATTCAATCCACTCTATTTATGCAAAGATTTAGGATAAGAACACAACATGTAGTACATGTATTTTGTATGTTTCCATATATGTTTGATTTCGTATCTCTGACTTGATCCATTTATTGAAATAGCTCAAATCAAGGGCGTAAATCATGGATATTTCAATACTTAACTAATGGAACATTTAAATAAGGTTCTTAATCCTTCATTCAGTTTATCGACTTCCAAAAGAGAAAGAGAGAGAAAATCAAAATCGACCAAGTGTTCTTGTGTTAGAGAGCGGTAAAAACTTGTGAGAGATATTGTTGAGAGAGTTAGAAAATTAGGAAGTCTAAGGGTTATACATAAGTTATGTGTGCTCCTAATTATTGTAATGTCGTCTATCAATATAAACAAGGTTTTAAAATCCTTTCGAAAAAGGTAGTGGATTTTCTCCTAGACAACTAGTTGGGTGTCAAAGGTTCCCACTGTAAAGAACAGTGTTCCTTTATGAGTTTCTTTGTGTTTTCCACGTCTAAGGAACAAGCATTTGCTTCTTAGATTTATTTAGACACATCCGATCCAACAAAAGTATATACTTCAACTTTTTTTTGAATCGAGGAATGAACTAAGCAGCAATAATGGATCTTGTGTATGGTCATCCTAGAGTATTCTTTTGGATGAGAGTCGCAATCTCTAAACCACCCTTCCAATCTTTCCAAGAGCCCGGGATACCAAGCTTCTCTATACAATCAGTAGCCTAATTAACCTCGCGAAATATATGAGAGAATCTAAAATTGGACAATCCAATAAATTAACACAGATGCCATATATAATCTGGTTGATTTCCCAGGGACAATGCCAAATGTCATTCAAAACTTTATTAGGAATAAGTTATCGCCTACAATGGAGAGATTAAGCTCTTTAATTCTTTTTGTAGTCAATATAGGTGCCAAGGCTTTAGATTGTAAACCCGTGAGATTGGATCCTGAGGCATTGTCCATAGAGATTGAAGATCCAAAACAATCTCTAATAACAAACCCTATAGTTTCACGTCCATGTTGATCAACAACACCATCAAAGTTTACTTTGAAATCTTCGGGTTTGGTTTAGTCCAATGAATGTTTTTAGTTTTGTTTTGTTTACCCTGCGAAGTGCATAAAGGTGCTGGTCCGCTATCTTTATTAAGAGATTTTGTTTTCTTCCAGTTTTGTCTAACATTAATGATAAGGATGTTAAATCATGGAGTTTAATGTCATTACTAGTTTGTAATATATATTGGTTTTTAGCATCCAAACCACCCACCATGAAGTAGCGAGGGTTGTAATTTGTTTCCTAGAGAGTTTGTTATTTACTTTATATTGAATTGATTTCATACATGTGTTATCCACTTAAAAGCAACCATAAAAAGTTAAATCTATTCATATTAGTCCTTGTGCAATGTTCTCCCACATTGAAAGTCAATGAAATTTTTTACCATTGAATGTGTATAAAAATCAATTTTATAGGTTGTGATTTTTGAGCCTCCCACATCGGAAACTTACTGAAGTTTCCTTCTGATTACAAAAGGAGATTACAAGATCCCGATAGAAATTGATTTTTATGTTTCCCTTATTATTCAGTTGAGCTTAAAATAACAGAAGCCCAATAATCACAATTAGATTTTCCGTATTGGATTACAATACGGAAAATGCCTCGGTAGAAGTTGAGCTTAAAACAATACCCTCGGTAGAAAATGAGATCACAATACCCTCGGTAGAAGTTGAGCTTAAAACAATACCCTCGGTAGAAGTTGAGCTTAAAACTATAGGGTTCTTTTGCGGTATATAAAAAGGAGATCACAATACCCTCGGTAGAAATTAGTTTTTATGTTTCTCTTTTTATAGAAGTTGAGCTTAAAACAATAAAAGTCTAATAATCAATTTTTTTTTATTTTAAAATTTTTATTTCTTATGTTTTTTCATGACAATTAGAGTTTCTTAATTGGATTACGTGAGATTTTAAGTTACAAACAATCTTTCTTCATTTTTTTATGCTTTATTTCTTCAATTTTTTCTAGCATATGTACTTCATAAAGTTGGATTGAATATTCAATAATTTAGAGAAATTTATATATTAATGGATATGAGGATATTTGTTGTCACAATCTGAATTTGACAATTTGAATCTTAGTAAAAAACTTACGAAAAATATGTAATTAATAAGTAGTCTAGAACAATTAAAATATCCACTTTAACCAAACAAGTTGAAACTATGCATATTAATACATGTGAAATGTTCCCCACATCGAAACTCAATGTAATTTTCGACCATTGGATATGTATAAAAAGTTGTGTTACAGGTTGAGATTTTTTAGCCTTTCATATCGGAAATTTAGTGAAGTTTCCTTTGAGTTGTATACAAGGAAATCACAAGACCCTAGTACAAATGGGTTTTTATGTTTCTCTTATTATTCAAGTTGAACCTAAAATAATAGGAACCCAATAATCAATTTTTCAGTTTAAAATTTTAAAACATTTGGATTCGATTTCTTGTCGTATCCGAGTGTATACAAGAGGATTCGTGTCGTGTTGACACCGGTGTCTGGGTATTTTTAACATGTTCATTTAAACAGTCTATAACCTGTTCATTTGTACAAAAAGAGTATTAACATTTTATTCCTAGATTTCATATATCAATATTTAGATTCACCAAAATTTCCACATGAATAAACCAAAGTGTGTCTCAGTTGGGCAAAAAGCTAAGCACTTTTATATAAACTTCAATATTAACCGATCTGAACATGCGTGTAACAAATTTTTGTGCTTCTTAACAATTTACATTAAACACATACAGTATAAATAATATTAAATATATATAATCTCATGAAAGACAAAAACCTGTGAGAAGCCCGGTAATAACAATCTAGTATCTTGTACAAATATTTTACATTGTTCACACAAATTTGACCTATACGAAACTCACATTAAACAATACAAAAACTATCCATATTATATCATGCGGAAATTAGAGTATCATTTTTCAAGAACTTAATTTTACAAAGAAGTACCTAACAAATGTGTTAGTATTTTGAATTCAGATAACAATGCTTTTTCGTGAGTAATAATACTTTCTTTTTTCAATTATGACAGATTTGTTATCTCATGTTCTTTAAATTATATTGTGCAAGCATAAAGAACAAATCAAAGTCTCAATCAAAGTCTAATATCTAAGATCAAGAGAACAAGAAAACGCACTTCCTGACAAGAACTAGAGAACATGTTCTATTGAACCCACATCAAGAGAACAAGGTCTTCAAATGCTGAACGAAGTGAATCAGACTCTTCATCTTAACTCCTACACATATATGATGATCCATAGAGTTATTCATGTAGATCGTCTTCCATCAAGAACTGAAGACAAGGTCGTCAACGCCAAAGGAACAGTTCCCTTCAAGCGTGCAATCAGTCCAAACATTCAAATTTGAAGGATATTCGATTGCTCTGTTTATGGAAGGTCTTATGAATAGTTATCCATTATAATAACTGTAATTCTGATTGTTCACGTGTAATTGATTTGTATCTTTGATTTTGAACTATCTATGGTAATAGCTCAAATCGAGGAGTTCTGGATAGACGTTGCATGCTTAGTTCCTGGAATGTATATATACGACTCATTATCCTTCACTTTTTTTTTAATCATTTTAATAAAATAGAAAGAGAAAGAATATAATCTATCGTGATCTATGTAGAGACCAGTTGTAGGTCTGTGCTATTTACTTAGTCGTGTTATAAGTTTACAAAGTCCTAGTGTGTCTTGTCTTAAGCTATGTCTTCTCCTAAACATTGTAATGGTCTATCAATATTAACAAGCTTTCAAATCCTTCCGAGAGAAAGATAGTGGGTTTTCTCTGAGATAACTTATTGGTTATCAGAGGTTCTCACTGTAAGAAATAGTGTTCCCTTGCGAGTTTATTGTCCATTATGTTGGCTAAGGAACATCACTTTCTTAAGCAGTGTTCCTTAGATATATACTTAAACACATATTGGTCCTACAATTGATATCAGAGCAAGGCTATAGTAGTTTGTTACTCACAAGCATGTCTCAGTCAAGTGAATTCTTGCTCGGTATCTTCACCAACAAGCATCATCTCAGGAAGGCTGGAGAAGAAGAATGGTGGAAAAGAAATATGGAGAGCTATTGATGTGGGTTTTCTCCACTCGGGATTGATCTAGACGTCGACTCTATTAAAACACAAATCAGATTTGAAATTGATTCTCAATGAATCAAAGAACACAAAAATGAAGGATAAGATAGGTAAGAAGAAATCCAGGAACCGAGTTGAGGAACCCTCGATGTCGAATGGAAAAGGAACTCGTCAAATGATCCAAGACCTCATCTTCTACAACACACAAACGAAGTATCGATTTTACATCCAAAGCACAACAATGAGGCTTCACAAACTTGCAATCACTAACTCGAAAGACGTAACAAAAGCAATGGATAAACACAAACGTATTTATGCGAGATTCTCAAGAGCAAGTTTATAAAACCGCATTCTGATTTTTGATTCAAGAAAGTCTAAATGGACAACAAGGAGAGGGTAGCCTTTTATAGTATAAACGCTGGATGGCCCACACCTTCTAAAAATAGCTCACATCTGGCCCATGAATATGTCTTAAGGCTTGATGAAATAAATCCAAAAATCATGTCCTAAACAACCATAAAATCAACATAAAAATGTCTGAGAAATAAACGACTAGAAATGTTTTAAAATATTAAGCATAGTCATTATTCACCACCAATTCGAATGAGGTGTTCTTGAGCTCTTCCTCTTTAGCTATAGAGCTGGCCATAACTTGATCAATATCTTCTTGTAAGGCCTTAGCTCTAGCTCTAGTGAAGGTCTTTCAATGGTTTGAGCTTGAGTAGGTAACAACGTAGATGATCCTTCATCACTCTCCCCTTCTTGAGAAGGGTTCGACCTAGGGTCATACTATAGGCGGCATAGGGAGTAGAATCACTCACATTGAACACCGGACTCACACCATACTCTTCAGGTAGGTCTAAAACATTGGCATTCTTTCCTACTCGTTGAAGCACCTTGAATGGACCGTCTCCTCTTGGTGAAAGCTTCGTCTTCCGGAGGTTTGAAAACCTCTCCTTCCTCAAATGCAGCGACACATGTCTCCTTCCTCAAAGATGACGTGTCAACGTGTATGGTTAGCCTTCTCAGCATTCTTCTTGCCCTTTTGCAACAACCGTGCCTTAGTCCTTTCATGAATCAAACGCATAAACTCCACCTGTTTAAGTGCATCAAATTCTGCTCGTCCCTTCTTAGGTAACGGCTTAATCCAAAGAAGTTAATGGTTTCAAACCATACATACATTCAAACCGAGACATGCCAGTATATGTGAATAACCCTATTATATGCAAATTATACAAGTGGAAATGCATCTTCCCAAGCTTTGAAGTTTGATTTAATAAAATCCCTAATCATTGTCGATAATGCTGGCTACTTCCATTTGACCATCAGTTTGAGGATGGATATATGTAAAAAACAACAATCTAGTCCATAGATTTCCCCATAAGGTCTTGCAAATATAAATTAAAAACTTTACATCCCTATCACTTACAGTAGACCTAGACATACCATGCAGTCAAACTATATCTTGAAAGAATAGACTGGCTACATTGTATGCATCATTAGTCTTATGGCAAGCAATGAAATGAGACATTTTAGAAATTCATTCAATAACCACAAAAATAGAATCACTTACATTCTTAGTCCTAGGTAACCTCACAATATAATACATGTTGATATTAGTCCAAGGAGCATTAGGAATAGGTAAAGGGGTATACAATCCATGTTGTTTAACTTTAGACTTGGCTTTAAGGCATTCAATACATCTTTTCACATAATTGTAAACATCTTTAAGCATGTGAGGCTAATAAAAGTGAGCATTCAACACATTATATGTTTTATCCCTACCAAAATGACCCATCAATATACCCTTACGGGCTTCTTTAACAATTAATAATCTTAGGAACCTCCTAGATATGCAAAGTCTATTAACTCTAAACAAGAAAACATCATGCAAGTAAAACTTATAAAATGAACCCTTTTCCACACAATGGTTATAGACATCATAAAAATCAGAATCATCCACATAAAACTCTTTAATATATGCAAATCCAAGCATCTTAGAGTCTAATATGGTCAATAAAGTGTGTCTTCTAGACAAGGCATCAGCTACACCATTATCCTTTCCCTTCTTGTAACAAATAACATAAGAAAATGTCTGAATAAATTACATCCACCTAAAATGCCTCCTATCCATTTTATCTTGTGATATAAATTGTCTAAGAGATTCTTGGTCAGTTTTAAGCACAAATTCTAGGCCATAAATAGTGTTGTCAAGATTTAAGCACTCTAAATAATGCATAGAGTTCTATGTCATATGTGGAACAATTAAGACATGGACCTTTCAATTTATCAGAGAAGAAGGCAATGTGATTCCTTTCTTGCATAAGCACACCTCCAATGCCGATCCCGAAGGCATCACACTCGACTTCAAAAGGACGAGAGAAATGATGAAGCATAAGCAAAGTAGAGTGCGTGAACTTCTACTTGAGGTTGTTGAAGGCGCGCTCTTGAGCTTCTCCCCATGCAAATGGAACACATTTCTTGTAGATCTCAGTTAAGGGTGGTGCAATGGTGCTGAAACCCTTGACAAATCACGGCAGAAGCTTGCTAAGTCATGGAAAATTCGGACCTGTGCAATGGATGTTGGTGTCGTAAAAATCTTGGACGGCTTGCACCTTCTTGTGATCAACCCGCAGCCCTTGTGCACTCACTACAAAACCAAGGAACACAAGTTCACTAGTGAAAAATCACACTTATTTAGATTTCCAAACAAAAGCACGGATCTAAGAGTGGATACCACTTCCCTAAGATGCTCGGTGTGCTCTTCAAGTGATTTGTTGTAGACAAGTATATCATCAACGTACACTACAAAAAATCAACCGATAAAATGTTTCAATACATGATTCATTAAGTGCATGAAAGTAGAGGGAGAATTAGTCAAGTTGAATGGCATGACCAACTATTCGTACAAACCAAACTTGGTCTTGAAAGCCATCTTCCACTCTTCTCCTTCCTTCATTCTGATCTGATGGTAGCCACTCCAAAGATCTATCTTGGAGAACATGGTGGCCCCATATACAGCTCATTTAGCATGTCATCCAATCCATGAATACGATGCTAGTACTTGATGGTTATGTTGTTGACTGTGCAATAATC
Source organism: Phyllobates terribilis (assembly GCF_046119375.1). Classification (NCBI taxonomy): domain Eukaryota; kingdom Metazoa; phylum Chordata; class Amphibia; order Anura; family Dendrobatidae; genus Phyllobates; species Phyllobates terribilis. Next base: position 25,491 of record NW_027368824.1, on the reverse strand, counting down.
AATACACATCATCCATGTAACATCCTTCTTAGGCACCAATAGAACCGGGACGGTGCATGCGGACTTGATATCTCTCACATAGCCCTTTTCAAGCAACTCTTGAACCTGGTTCTGAATTTCTTGAGTCTCCCTCGACTTCATACAGTAAGCTGGTCGGTTAGGGATGGTGGTTTCCGGTAAGAAGTTAATCGCATGCTCAATGCCACGTATGGGAGGTAGGAAAACTGAGATCTTCTCGGGAAGACATCAACAAACTCATAAAGCAAGGCTCGGATGGGAGTTGAGAGGGCTAGCTTCTAGTCTTCTCCTATAAGTGAATAGGACTTGCAAAGGTTCATTAGGACATAGTCATGTGGTGTATATGAATCATGCAGCTCTCCGTTGGAGATGAAGAGGGTTCGGCTATGTGTAGGTCTAGGGATAGGTGTGGATGGGTTAGACTTGGTCGACCTCATCGGGCTCGTCTCACCTTCCTTGGCCTTATCTTCCTCTCTTCTTTTCTCATAAGCATCAAAGACCTGCAAATGAGTCATAGGCTTTAAGAGGACTTTCTTACCATGAAACTTAAATAAATGCATATTAGTATAACCATCATGCAAAACCTTTCTATCATGCTATCATGGATGCCCTAATAATAAGTGCAAAGATTACATAGGCACAACATAACAAAGCACGATATCTTCATAGAAACCTAACTTAAATTGCACATTTACTTTCCTAGTCACTTTCAATTCACCGCAATTGTTCATCCAATACAAGCTAAAAGGTATAGGGTGTTGAGAAGTAGGTAATTGAAGCTTTTGAACCATTTTAGTACTAGAAATATTGCAAAAAATATCACCATCAATGATAAGATCACAAAATCTTTCTTTATCAAGTATCTAGAATGAAACAAGTTCTCCCTTTAGTTGTCATTGAATGGAACTAAGTTAGCATGCAAAGTTCTTATAGCTAACAAAGCTTGACTAGTTTGATATTCAATGCCATCCATAGACTCAAAATCAGGCTCGTGCATAGAGTCATCACTTAAAATATCATTGTTTTCACCCTTATCAGATTCTGATTCATATTCTCCTAAGTGATTAAGTAATAAGACTCTTTTATTAGGACAATCTTTCATGTATTGACCACGTCCTTGACATTTAAAGCATGAATCTCCAGAGCTTTAGGAGTAGAATTAGAAACATTCCCTTTTAAGTTTATAGGGGCTGGATTAAGGGTTGGTTGTGTGCTAGAAGAGACTGGGGCTGTTATGTGGCTTGGATATGGGTGCCCTTAGTTTGATGACTGGCCTTGACTACCTTGAGCTCTTCTTTAGAACCCACAACCTGGTGTTGATCTTCACGACTCCCTAGATTGGCTCGGATGGATTCTAAACCCTCGTTGTGATCCTATTTTGAACTTATTTTCCACCTTGATTGCTAGGTCTAGCAAATCTATCATAGTAGCATAGGGAAAGAAATCTATATGGTCAGATAAAGAAGGGTTTAGGGCTCTTAGATACTGATACATTGTGGCTTCTTCATCCTCTAAAACATTGGCGTAAACAACAACCACTTTCATGGCATTGTAGAGCTCTTCTACGCTCATGGATCCCTATTTCAACGTCTCTAGGAGAGTACGTAGCTCTCGATTGTAGTGTTGAGGGACTAATCAGGCCCTCATCAAGGCATGCATGTGCAACCAGGTTGATATTGGTGGATCCATGTTTCTCCTTCTCTCTTTGATCACCTAACCCCACCACACTGGTGCAAATCCCGAGAATTCTAGGGTTTTTAATTACATCTTTTCTCTTGGGGAAAGTTATGGCAACCCCAAATCTGCTCAATCTTAGTTTCCCACTCAAGGTAGAGGTCAACATAACATGATACATTGAAACAAGGGATTTTTACCTTTATCTTACCTATACCGTCTTGATCGGGTTCACGATGACGGGACGTTTTTTGTTGACGGCTCCAAACTGTCTGGTCTTGCTCCTCACTATCCTCATAGTATTGAAACTCATCCTTATATATTTCTATAGAAAGGTGATTTAGAAGGAGAATTTTACCCTCTTTCATGCTCATGTCTGGGAGTTCGTCTAAGGACCGGAGACACGACATCTTTGTACATGCGTGCGTCCTGGCATCAGGGTGAAGGAACAAATGAGCTCTTGTCATCACGGATATTAGTTTGGAGGCATGGGGGAGTGAACTGTTCATGCTCATTTCCATGGTGAAGTTTTACCTCGCGCACACACCGTCGAGGTAGCGGGCTAAGTTGAACGCGTCAAACATTATCTTGGCCAGTTTGGTGTTTGGAGGGAGTGAGCTGCGCGTTATCATGTGGATCAACATCATGCGGGATCAGACTGAATTGCGCCTTTCCTTTTTGAGCTCTCCTATAGGCCTCTTCTTGATCTATAAGAGGTACATTGGAAAGAAAGGTAGCATGTGATGTACCTTCTTGGGTATAGACATTTTTCATGTGATGAAATGATTTTGGATCGTCTTTGAGGCTTGCCATTACAGCTATAAGATCATTCATGGGCATGAACTTTGCGGTGAGGTCTGTCATTAACTCGTTGAGTTGGTGGATCATTGTGTACACCTCAGGTGGGAGGGAGACAAACTCTTGTCCCTTGGAGAAGTATGTTGTGATTATGACAACACTATCACTTAAACAAATAATGAATCACGTTAATAGTTAGGATAAATAGAAGCTCACAAGTCTGTCTCTCAGTTTTATCAAACGTGAGAGCAATGAATCTTTGTAGTCCTTGCCCATGTCAGAACCTCACATCGATTAGACGGGTAAAAGCTGCAAAACAACCTGGTGTGTCCTTAGGTCTCACTTCAACCAAGCTTGTGCAGAATTGATAGTTGGCGTTTAGTACAATATAGCAAGTGGTCGTAGCATCAATTACGAGTGATTTGGCATGATTATGGTACGTATTACCGTGATACGGACCGAGTGAAGCAAAGGTGTTAAACACGAGAATTACGGACATTCGAGGAGAAGATTGCCAAGGGTACAAAGCCTGAGCCGCGCACACAAGGACACAACCGCTCAGGTCCATAGACGTGACCACGCCACTGGACGCGGGGCAAAGCTGGAAACTCGGCCCATGCGCAACCACACTAACACACATGCGACCGTGCCCGTGTCAGGCCGAGAAGGCTCTGAAACTCTATTTCGCTTGGGACTTCACTTGCACTTTGGACTAATTTCTAATGGAGTTTTAGGCTAATTAGCTTAGACATTTTTGTTAGGGTTAATAAATAGATGAGAGATTTGCCTCCATCTATCATCTCATCTTTTATCATTTCACATTTTACGTAGTTTATTTGCAATGATCCAGGAGTAGTCTCCTATACTTTGTTCGATTGGTAAATCCAATAGGATGATTAAATGTAAGACTTCTATCCTTTGATTATAATAATATATCCTAGTTTTCTTTATCCTCTTGCTTATATTTCTGATTGGATTTAATTATCTATCTAGATTGATCACCTAGATTGTTTAATTCAATTTGATATAGCTAGGTCTGGCTTGTCCAAGTTGGAGAGTCTTGCCATTTAGTAGCAAACCAATTACCTGGACTAGTTGGACTTGTAGTTGTGTGGAGGATAATGATGTGTTAGCAGCCAAGTGGCACTGCATATTTCTATTTATTCTTGAACTTAATGCTATCTAGGAATTAACTTTGATAATTTCAGGGTTATTTTTAGAGGTAAGAGCTATTAGGACTCGTTGGACTAATTAGCTACATAGGAATAAGGATTAGGGCAACTAGAGGATATATAGGCATTAAAAGAGAACCCGAATAGAAGAAGTCAATGATTATTTAATAAACTTGTTAGGTGGATACAAATTGTGCAAAGTGTTTTCCCATATTAATCACAAATCAATCATTTGTTATTTAGTTTCATTATTTTCCCCTTTGATTACATTTTAGAGTTACTTTAATTCAATATCATAAGAATTCATCTCCTTTGATTCCCTGGAATAATTACTTTGACGAGCGACAGGAATGACCACCTTGGCAGCTGTCAAGAATTAATAGGTAACTTAATCAAGAATTGATAACTAAAATGGACTCAAACAAAGGAGAAACAAATCAGATATGAATCAATGCTTAAGGTACAACACAACTCAAAGCTACAAGAATGGATTAAAGCTTATGATGGAGCACATTATGTATTTGAGCTCAAGAGGCAATGGAAGAGCCAAAACTTTACTTACTAGAGATGAAGAACGAGTAAGGGGCCGACCTTGTCATGTTTTTGGATCGATGGTTACGGTCAAGTGGGAATTGGTATGGACGAGTGGGTTAGGTAGGTAATCGAGAGGCACTTGGAAATCCTCAACTCTTCGTCTTCAATTAAATTAACCGGGACAAACAATTGATGAACCTGGCCGAGGTAGGATGCACCTTCCTTGTAATAAAGCAATCCTAACCTTAGTCTAAAACTAATTACAAAGAGCTAACACTTCATCATCTTCTTTGTTTTTTTACGATTGATTTATTCTTATTTTTTTACTTTCCTTTTTCTTTTTATTTATTTTAAATGCTAAAATTCAAAATTACAAATTCAGAATTCAAAGAATAAAAAATATAATAAATCATCGAATTTGACTTGGTAAAGGTTGTGTAGGTGGTGAGAGTAGGTAGCAGTTGGTGAGAGTTGGTAGGAGTTGTTGGAGGGTAGTTTTGAAAGAAAATTTGAGAGCTTTGTCCATGTAGTAATGGTGGATTTATATGGGAGATGGAGAAGCGGTTTTGGGTGGTTTTATGTCTGTAGAACTCAACAAGAAGTCGGCCACACTTCAAGGACAAGAATCTCAAGAAAATATTAGTAGTAACTAAACCAGTAACTCAAACAAGATGTACAAGCAACAACAAAAGCATAACTAGATTCACAAGGCTCCAATTTAGAAAAAACAAACAAACCAGATGAGTGTGAATCTTGTGTTGTTGTAGGGAGATCAACGTCGCCTCAGATCTGATACCAAATTGATGTAGGTTTTCGCCACTCGGGATACAAAAACACAAATCAGATTTGGAATTGATGCTCAATGAATCAAAGAACACGAAAATGAAATATAGAGATAGGTAAGAAGGAATCCGGGAACCGAGTTAAGGAACCATTAATGCCAAATGGAAAAGGAACTCATCAATCCAAGACCTCGTCTTCTACAAATCTGCACAATCAAAGTATCGATTCAACCTCTGAAGCACAACGAGGAGGCTTCACAAACTTGCAATCACTAAATCAAAAGAGGTAAAAAGAGCAATGGATGGAAACTAGCGTAAACATGCACGGATTTGGCGAGACTCTCAAGACCAAATTTATAAAACTGCATTATGATTTTTTGTTCAAGAAATTCTAAGTGAACAACAAGGAGATGGTGGCTTTTTATCGCCCAAAAGCTGGTTGGCCCACACCTTCTAAAAATAGCTCAAGCCTGGCCCTTAAATAATAGCTGCACTAAATCCAAAAACCATCTCCTAAACAACCATAAAATCAATATAAAATGTCTAGGAAATAAACAACTAGAAATGTCTTGAAATACTAAGCATAGTCATTATTTCCACCTACATGAATGAGATGTTCTTGAGCTCTCCCTCCTTATCTCTAGAGTTGGACACAAGTTGACCAATCTCTTATTTTAAGGCCTTAGGTATAGTTCTAGTGATAGATCCTTCAATGGTTTAATCTTGACTATGTGATGGTGTAGATGATCCTTCATCAGCTACATCTCCATACAAGACTACAAATGTTGGAGAATCATTCTCAATGAAAATGGAGTGGTTGATCTCACCAGACCAGAGAATCTTTTGACCCCTATGGGCTATACCACCATGGAAAAGAATGCCAAATCTAGGCAGTACATCCTCAATGGTTTGGAAGGGAGGACATGGATAATGTTCTTCACATTGATAATGCCAAAGACATGTGGAGTGATTTCAAATAGATACATGAAGCAATTCATGAACTCAAGGCCAGTAGGAAGTTCCAACTGTAAAGCGACAATCATACATTCAAGATGAATGCAACTGAATACATCTTTGAGTACTACTCTAGATTTCAAAGACTGTTCTAAACTCTCAAACTATGGAGTTGTTATGGAAGAGAATTCCAAAGCTTTTGTTATTGAAAATAGCCTAAATAAAAAGTTCTCTTTATTCAAGGGAATCATGAGAAACATGTGTGGTTCTCTTGCTATTCCTCTTCCTTAAATCATTGGCAAACTCGTTGTTGATGAGACGGAATAGAACAAGGAATTTTTTTCAAAGGACGTCGAGAGAGGTGTTTATTTAAAGATCGAAGATGGTATCTCTAGAGATTTATCTAAGCTTGAAATGGAGAATGATAGTTCTAACAATGAGCAGAAAGAAGATGCGATGACTGCTCTATTCACCAAACACATCAAGAGAAAGTTCATCAAGAGAAAATTCAATCCAAGCTTTCGAAAGGGAGCTATAAAGGATTATGTGTGATACTAGTGCAAGGAGAAGGGATATCTTGTAAGAAATTACCCAAATGCTTCCAAATAAGAGAAGCAAAAAATCAAAACTCTTCAAGAGAATACATTATCTAGAGGAAAGTTTTAGGGAAAACATTGTTCCTGCATAGAGATCTGATTATCGTGAAGAAGTTTATGTGCATGGATCGTCACATGGATGACGTCTCATGGCAAGAGGATCCAATAATGAATCTACAACTTCTGAGGTACCTTCTAATAACCTTTTCAACTCTCTTATTGACTGTGATAAGAACCAAATGATTAAGATAATTAAAGAACTTGGAAAACTAATTGGTGAGTTACAAGACTTTCTTGTTGAATTTAATAGAACACTGGCTAAATGTGAAAAATTGCATGTTGAGTCTTCTAAACTTGTGCCAACTATAAGGGTGAAACTCCTATAAATATAGAATCTAAATCTTCATGGAACATGCTATAAAGCACCATGGCTAAGTTATATGATTGTTCTTATTCTATTGATGATAAAACTATGAATCAAATTATGTTCATCAGACCGAGGTATGGTGTTGGTTATCGTGGTCCTTATGAGGATAACACTAATGCGCATGTTGAGCACGAAAAGATTCGTGAAGAACTGGTTAGAAAAAATGAGATATTAATCTTAGGTCTTCTGATTGCGAAGGACATAACACTAATCCTTGAAGAGAAGATAAAATTTCTTGAGAAGGATCCTCAACATAACTCCTTTGTATCCTCAACCAAGAGTTCTCATAAGAGTTACAAGAAAGAAAAGAAGTGGTTTTATTGTCAATGTGCTCATACAATGTATGTAAATCAAGCACAATGTATGAACATCAAAGAGAACAACAAGAAGAAGAGACATGAACCATTCAGACTTGGAAAGGGTAAATATGGTCATGTTCTATACAACAAGGTTTGCTAGCATTGTGTTCAAATTGGACATGTCATCCATGACAACAAGAATAAGAAGGAACTTGAAACATCTAAGAAGGCAATTATTGCTAATTCTGATAATGAAATTTTTCCTATTCGGTGCAGGAATACATTCATAAGAACACTAATGAAAACTCTTCGAATGCTTCACCTAGAAAAACTAAGCTTATCTGGGTTCAAAGAGGTTAAGTTCCTTTGTGGAAGTTGAAGTGAAGAAAGAAGATATGTGGTACTTTGACAGTGTATGCTCGTGCTACATGAATAGAAACAAGAGAACAACGTCTTCACTTCAACATCTCCAGGAAGGCAACATTTATTTGGAGACAAGAGCACAAGAACAATCACAGGGGTCGAAAATGTCAATCTTAACGACCGTGTGAAGGTGAGCAATGACAATCTAGTGAGCTCCTTGGGATTCAACTTGCTCAGTGTTTCCCAAAACTATAATCAAGTTATGAATAAGGTAAGGTTTACTACTAATATATAAAGTTCTTAATAACAAGGGGAACTTGATTCTGAAGGGAAAAAGGTTTGAAAATATTTATGTTCTTGATCCTTCTTTATTTCATTAGGAAATACTTTGTCTATTCTATATCAAGGATAACTCCTCCATGTGGCACAAAAGGATATGTCATGCTAGCATGGATCTCATTCATAAGCTATATACAAAGAAGTTATAAGAGGTCTCCCACATATCAACAAGAAAAGAACAGAACTCTGTTCTCATTGTGTGATGGGTAAGCAAGTTCAAACCTCTTTTAAGTCCAAGAATCATGTATGGACTTCTAAACCATTTGGATTGATTTATATGGACTTGTGTGGACCCATGAGTTTCCAAAGTATTGGTGGAAGCAAGTATATACTTGTTCTTGTTGATGACTATTCTCACTTCACTTGGACGGTCTTCATAAAATTCACGAGTGAAGTGTTTAGTCGCATCAAGGAACTAGTTCATTCGCTAGAGAAGTCCAAAGACCTTCCACTGAAAGCAATATATTTCTATCATGGAAATGAATTCTACAACAAGGATTTCCTAACATTTTACAGGGAATATGGAATGGAGCATAATTTATCTGCTCCTTACACTCCTCAACAACGGAGTTTTCGAGAGAGAGAATAGAACACTTGAAGAGATTTCTACAACCATGATAATCTCTAGTAATCTCTTAGGGGTTTTGGGCTACTGCTTGCTACATTCTCATTAGGTCTATGCTTTGTCACTTGACCGGGAAAACTTTCTATGAGTTGTACAAAGGTAAAACCTCAAACATTTCTCATCTAAGGGTCTTTGTTTTCTAGTGTTTTGTGCTCAATGTAGTCAAGAACAAATCAGGAAAGTTTGATGCCATGAGTAATGAGGGTATCTTCTTGGGTTACACACCTAGAATTAGTGCATAGAAAGTGTTCAACACTCGCACTAAGAAGGTTGTTGAAAGTGTTCATGTGGAATTCAATTAAATTTTCCACAACTAACCCTCTGCATGATCCTAGTAATGGTGAAGGATACATTGTTCCTATATGTGGTTGACATGCCACGAAACGTGTGTCGTTATGCTCAATCAAATGTAAAATACTTATCCACTACTCTAGCTAGTAGAGTGGTAAGAAAGGGACGATCCCGCGAAGAGTCACGGAATTCAATTCTTATGTAGATAATATGATTGACAATCCTAGTAACCAAAAGGGGGGTTTTCGATGGATTAATCTAACTAATGAATTCGAGTAAATAATACTTAAGAGAATACACTTCATTCAATCAACATCCACACAAAAAATTAGTAGGTTGGTCATTGATAATCTATTGATCCTAAGTTCAACAGTCCATGTGGTTGTCCTAAATCATGTTCAAATGTCATTATTGGCCCAACCAGTCCCAATAGCTCCAACTAGCATATAACCCTGAAACTATCAAGATTAAACAACCTAGCAACAATAAGTTCAGGAATGAATAGGTGCACAAAATATCCCTGACTCAAGATTGATATTAATCATGCATTCAACTCTCTACAATCACAAGTTCAACTAGCCCAAGTGATTGCTACGCTACCTAATGGTCAGATTCTCCAACTCGGATAAGTAAGACCTAGATGTATGAATCAATCTAATCTACCTAGGAGGCCAATCTAGATAGATAAATCCAATTGAATTAACAAGTAAAACACGAGAAAAGAAACAACTCAAATCGTGAACTAGAACAAAGGTAGAATGTCTTACAAACCAAGTCGATCTGAAGGTTTCAACGATTCAACGAAATGCGAAGAAAACTAGTGATGAATAATTCCAAGTACGTAGAAGAATGTCAAGAACAAGTGATAACAATAATGGAGACATCCTAATCTTTTTATAACCTAAGGTTGCGCTCAAAACCTAAAAAATGATAGGGAAAAGGGTCCGGAATAGAAGCATCTCGTGAAGCACATCATGTTTCCGGACCAACGCATGCGCGGTCGCGCCCTTGTCTCTGATGTCCACGGCTGGACGCATGGTCGTGCTTTGTAGGGCACGGTCGCACCATAGGCTTTGCATCCTCGCACGGTCGCGCCTGAAGCGGCACGGTTGTGCCACTGCCCATCTTCGGCCTTCCTTGGTGATTTCCTCTAATTTGATGCCTAATTTCTTCCGAGCTTCGGACAATGAATTACGCCTAATTTCCCTCTTATTTGAATTTGAAAGGTGCTAAGAACCGCTATCAACATTGTAATAAAAAACGCTTATCAATGGCGTTGATTCTAATGATGATGTTCCTTATGTGAAGTCACCGCATGTGATTCTAACTACTCAAGTTCATCCTCAAGGTCTCAAAGAAGATGTCATATTTCCAAATGTTAATTTTGAGCATCTGGATGCTTCTGCTGATGAAGAAGATGAGCTAATCAATCCGTTTGTTGAGGTGTCTCTTGAAGAGAACACCAGTCCCATAGCGTCTTCATCCTTTGTAATGCTTGTTCCCAACAGACAAAAGAGGATAATCAGAACCCTTATAAGGTATGGTATCGAAGAACAATTTCATTGTGATATCAATGATTTTCTTTCTCTTTTAGAATGACAGAACATCAATGAAGCATTGAAGGATGAAGATTGTGTGATAGATATGTAAGAAGAGCTTGTCGAGTTTGAAAGGAACAAGGTATGGAAATTGGTTCTTCGTACTCTCGGTCATCAAATCATAGGAACAAGATGGGTGTTCTTAACAATCTTGATGATTATGGATCCGTCTTACAAACCAAGGCTTGTCTGGTAGCTCAAGGTTACAATAAAAAATAAGGCATAGACTATGATGAATTTTTTCTCCTATTGCTTGCCTCGAATCTATCAGACTCCTCATATGCATCTCAACAAGGTTTCACTCTATTTCAAATGGATGTGAAAACAACTTTCCTCAATGGCAAGATCAATGAAGAAGTCTATATCAAACAACCTTTTAGTTTTGAGGAATCTTCCCCGTCCAGATGTGTACAGACTAGATAACACTCTCTATTGTCTCAAACAAGCTCCAAGAGCCTGACATGAATGTCTTGCATATTTCCTTCTCGAGAATGGATATAAGAGGGGCCAGATAGACAAAACGTTGTTGCTTATGAAGAAGAATGGAAGTATCTTGCTGGTTCAGGTATATATATATGACATTATCTTTGGTTCCACTAACTTGTCTCTTGTAGAAAGCTTCAAGGATATTATGAGTAGCAAGTTCAAGATGAGTATGATAGGAGATTTGTCATTCTTCTTACGGCTTCATATCTCTCAGAAGAAGAAGGGAACCTAGACTCATCAAAAAAAGTACTCGAAGGAAATCCTAATGAATTACATGATGGAGAATTGTAAGCCAGTAAACATCCTAATATCTCTAGCAACACATCTAGGACCGGATCCTACAAGGAAAAATGTTTAAGAGAAGCTCCATTGAGGTGAATAAGAACATCCTAAGACACTCAAATTCTATCTGAAACACTCCTATACCACATGCACCAAAAATGTGAATATGAACATCCTAAGACACTCAAATTCTTTTCACTCCAATTCTTGATTAAGCATCCTTTCAAATTTTCACCTGATAATCTCATAAAAGTATACTCTCACCCACTTCACATCTCCTAAAAATCTCTTATTGTCATACCTAATGCCAGCCAGATTACCTGCTTGTTGCTTGAGCGCTCCGAAATTTTTTCACTCACCTAGGACTTAATTTTGGCTCTTTTTCCTCTTGTATCTTATTTTTTAAAATAAATTCATATTTATAGAGTAATACAAAAATAGAAAATACAATCTACTCCCACACACTTAAAAAAAGAAGCATTGTCCTCAATGTGAATCTCAGACAAATCTAATGAACAAGGAGGGAAATAGAAAGATTGACATGGACATTTTCATGTGCGGCTTGTGAAGCTCCTGTGTGCGTGTCGTGGCACACACAGTATCAATGTAATAGTTTTTCCATGAAACCAAGTAACAGTAGTAATTGGAAGTAAAGAGTTGATCCCACTAATAAAACTTTATCAATATTTTAGGTGTAGTAGAACTCAATCTCAATTTGTCTGAAATGCTTGTGTTTATGTTTGGGGTGATTGTTCATCTTTTCTAATCCACCTATATCTCCAATTTAGTTTATATCATTGTGTTCTTTGTCACCTACTCATATTAGTCCTTATGCTACCTTATCAACTAAACACACATTCACATTCTACATTTGCAAACTAAAACCTTGTAGAACACATTTAATACCCAAGATAGACATAGTTAAAATGATCCTAACCACAAGCATCTCCAAATGTAAGTCCTTGAGACAAACCAAAACACCAGCATATACATATCTCAACAACTAAGGCTATCTAGGTGCGTTTACAAATCCTAAATATATGTATTGCTTCCTCCTTTAACTTATGTCCACAACCGGTCTCAATACAAATTAAAGGATTTTCCTAAGATGATAATATGCTCGTAATCATGAATGTATAGGCTCGTAATCATGAATGTCTAGGTTGTCAATCTAATCAATCATAGAAGCAATAAGATGATAATCACGGAAGAAAACATCAACATAGTACGAATTAATATGAATAGAAGAACACTTAAAAACTAAAGCTTCAATATAGATTTTGTAAGTATACACTTACAAACTCTAGGAAGACAGAAGTGACAAATTGGATGGTGAAAGACATGAGGCAAGAATGGTGATATCCATGAACCCACCTAAACCTCCATGGTTGAATAGCTGGTGAACTGATTTGTGGAAACCCATATGTGATAAAGGTAACATTGCTTGGTAGCACAAGCTTCTTTGTGGATTTCAACTTCTTAATAAAGTCTCTCTCCTTGGCGGACCACTTCTCCTCTCTCTTGGTCACCATTCTGCTCGCTATATCTAATTAGAAGAAGGAAATACTAGGTACTTGACTCAAACCAAATTAGGTTCGGAAAACTCCAAGGACAATAACTCGGATCACGATGAAAAGAGGGCACAAATTGCATCTCGTCTTTTGTTGAAGAGATAGGGAACACAAGATTGCAGGTGCAGGCCGTGGCAAGAATTGGATTGTGACACAAAAATGAAGGTGTGTGATGTGGTGGCGATGTTCTCATCTCTCCCTCCCTGAAAATACTCCAACTCTGATTCTCGAACTCAAGGAAGTTGCAGTAACGCGAACTTCAGTTTAATTTCTTGTAAACTCAATTGAATCACCGATTAGGGGAGGTAGAAGGTTGTATATGAGTGTGAATTTGGGGATGGTGGTGTTGATGGAAGGATAATGACGTAGGGTTTGTGGTGGTGATGAAGGAAGGCGGTCAGGGAAGTCGATGCGGGGTATAGCAAGAATTCTGCAGTTGGGGTGACGATTGTGGGGTGGAAACTGGGATTCTGAGTTTGGAGCTTTGGGAGATTAGGGTGTATAGATATGGGGATGCCAATTATTGAAGAGATGGGCTTCTATAGGGTTAGGGGTAGTGTGGTAATTGTGTGGGAAAAAACAAACTCTATCTATTGTAACTACTTGAAATGCAATCTAATATTTTTCCCTTGCTTTCTTGATAAGGAATGCACCTCCCCCTGTGGGCCAGCGGTTTGATTTGTAGAGACTTGAATGCCTTCTTTGTACGTATAAGTAGCATATCAAAATCAAACAAACCAGGTGAAGTGAGCAAAATTCCTAAATTACTCCTGATCTAACTATCTTGGGTTGCCTCCCGAGAAAAGCATTGGTTTACTTCATGGCTCGACGTCTATCATTTCTCTTCCTCTAGCTAGGCTCATTGGGCTTCCATGGGCCCGGGCTTTCATATATCTCATGAATGAACCAAAACTGGCAAGGTTTAAACTGTAGACCCTCCTAGACCAAAATTATCGGTCTCTCAAAGTAACTCTCATCATGTCCCTCATAGTTGGTGAAATCTGGAGGTTTCCTCTATCTCTTGAGACGTAAATGCACATCATCAAAACTACAATCCAGTGACATGTCGTCTCCTGTAAATAGAATGGGGCCACAGCCATAATCACTATCCTCAAGCTCATTATCCATTAATCTCTCTCTCATCATTCTAAATACCTTATTATTATTTTCCATATTAGGTTCTTCCCAACTTTTAGAACTTTTATGAATTTTAAAATTTCTTGTGATTTTGTTCTCTATATTGTTCTTTTCATTTACATTATTTTCATGCAAAGGTGAATAGTGATGTACCTTTCCTAGATCATCTGTATCTGGATGCCTAGAATCACTATAAACAAATTTTCATCCATGCTTAGAAGTCTGCTCATCTATGAGCTTATTCTTTTTAGGGTTGGTAGTGGATTTCACTATATTTGTATGCATTTGTCCCAATGGATTAGTAATAGATGTAGTGACCGTGTACAATAATAGTAACTGGCAAATTTCAAGTCGTGACAAGTTATCTCGACCTATTCTTTGTAAGTTTCCACTGTTAGATTTCCTTATTTAACATTAATGTTCAGGCCATCAGTTTTCATGAATGCCTACCTAACATAATAGGTGAACTAATATTGTTGGCAACTTAGAGTACATAGAAGTCTGCAAGAAACTTGAGTCTCTCCACCCCTACTAACACACCCCGAACTACATATTTCGGCGGACTCAAGTTCCATAAGCTAAGTGTACTTGAAGATTAGTGATTTGTAATGGTGGCACACCCATCTAATCATATATATTAGATGATACGACATTAATTGATGCTCCTAGATCTAACATGGATTTATTTATGAATTTTAAAACAAAAGTAGACAGGATAAAGTATGTACTTGGATCGTCACACTTGATTGGAAGTCCTTTATTTAGATTATCTTACATTGACATTTTATCCCTTTACTTCTTCATCCTCGCGACATATGGATCTTTGTTGGGATCTTTCTTCATTTCCTCTAGCCTCTTCTTGTCTAATTCACTGATTTCCATTTTATAATATATCTAATATGCATCCTTTAAGAACATGGCTTGGCTTGGGGCTTCTCTGAAGTGGCAATCTCAGAATAAGTGACGTGAGGCGCATGATTAGTGGTTGCGGGGAGCGGTAATAAAGGTGAGGGTCACGCCGTCTTTGGAGGCTCGTTTTCTTCTTCTTTCAACAAAGTTCCTCCCGTGGTCAAGGCTTTGTGAGCGCGAGTCGCGTCAAAAATGTAACATCAGATCATGTGCTTTCCACTAGAGATATGACCCCGGGTCGCGACTTAATGGGCACGGGGCGCGGAGAGTGCTCTGGTGTTTCCTCTTAAGATTTCACGCTCACATGTAGGATCTCAGGAATAACTAAGACACCTTGGTGCGGGCCGTGACAAAAAAAGACACGCAGTGCGGTGTACACAATTTTGAGTGTTCCCTTAACGAATTCGTTGGCGATGACTTATATGGCCATGGATTCTTGTTAATCTGCAGTTTGGAGCATAAAACTGACATTTCCTTTGGGATTTATCTCTGTGTTTGAAGGAAGATGTCCAAACTCTCTTGTCTCAAGCTTTTCTACAACACGCGTCAGTTGATCAATTTGTGTCTCGGTCTACTTAAATTTCCTAGTTGTTTCATTGACATGGTTCATGGATTTGTGGACAAGGATTGTAGGATATATCCTATGCTAGGTCGTCTATCTTCTTTTGGTGGCCTTGGCTCAATCTGCCTTTGTTGTTGGTATTGCTCATTATTCTCATACCTTTTGTTATGATTGTTCCATAGTGATGGATCATAATTATTGTAGGAAAAGACTCTTGGCAAGGAGGACCATAATTACCAAGTGTATTTATCTTTGGGTTCTCCTCTTGTAAATTTGGGCACATATCAGCGAGGTGTAATGGTTCTTGACATATTCCACATGATTCAGATGCTAGGGTGTGCATTTTAGTGCTAGTCTCTTCACCGTCTCCTTTAGCTCAGAGATCTCTGTGGATAGATTGGAAGAGTTTACACCCTGTTCTCTTCACGATGATGAAGATGAACCTAATTGTCTTGTTCCTTCACACATTTTGTTGAATACTTTCATTCCTTGCTCAGGTGTCTTGCTAAGGAAATAACCTCCATAAGCTGCATCGAATAGGATTCTTACCAGGTCTAGAAGTCCTTAATAGAGACTGTTCATCAAGTTTTTTTGCTCTAATTGATGTCGAGGACATCATACAATCAATCTATTATATCTCCCTCTATAATCATAATTGTCTCATCTTTCTCTTGCTTTATAGAAGTAATCTCTCTCCTGAGATTCTAGGAATTCCTTCTGCATATCCTTCGAGGACCTTATAACACGAGGTGGAAGGTAGTAGTGCCACTGGTCAACTTTATCATTTAGTGAGAAAGGAAAGACTCTCATCATTATTTGGTCATCTATGACTCTTCTCGGCCCCATGTTTACGCATATACAATGAAATTGGTCTAGATGATTGAGGGGATCTTCACCACTCAGTCCGTGAATTTCGGGCAATAGATGGATCATACCAGGTTTCAACTCAAATCTTGTACCTTCTGAAATATTGGCATGACAATTGCAGTCAGCTATGGAGCAAGGTGTTACTCAGATAGTTCCCTTATCGTCATGTTCGACATGTGTGCACCGTTTGATGTATCTCTCTCTTGAATTGATGCAGTTGCTACTGCTTCTAGTGCAGTAGTGTCGGTCATCGATTTTTGAAACTTTTCTTACCTTAGCTTTTGTTCAATTTCTATACGAGGCTCAAACAGAGGATTGTTTTGAGAGCTGGTTGTGTGGGTAATAAGATAGACCCTAACCATCTATACCTAACCTTTTTTAGTTTTCCTCGGCAACTGCACCAAATTTGACACGGACGTTACGTGATGCTTGTGAAGATCTCGTGTGCATGTCGTGGAATACATGGGTATCAAAGTAATAATTTATCCTCGGAACCAAATAATAGTTGTAATTGGAAGTAAAGGATTCGATTGTGCATAGAAAACTTTATCAATATTTTAGGTGTAGAAGAACTCAATCTCAATTTGTTCAAATTGTTTGTGTTTATGTCTAGGGTGAATGTTCCTCTTTTCAAATCCACCTACACCTTCATTTTAGTTTAGATTATTGCGTTCTTTGTCACCTATTCATATTAATCCTTATATTTCCCTATCAACTAAAGACACATTCACATTCTACATTCGCAAACCAGAACCATGTAGAACACATTCGATACCCAAGATAGGCATAGTGAAGACAAGCCGCAACACAAGCATCTCCAAATCTTAGTCCTTGAGACGAGCCAACAAATCGACATTTACAAATATAAACAACTAAGACGAGCCAATAGGTGCATCTATAAATCCTAATTATGTGTATTGCTTCCACCTTTAACTTGTGCCCACAACCAATCTAAACACAAGTTTAAGGGTCTTCCTAAGATAATAATATGCTAGTAATCATGAATATCTAGGTGGTCAATCTAATAAATCATGCAAATCAATAAGATGATAATCATGGAAGCAAACGCATCAGCATAGTACGAATTAACATGAATAGAAGAACACTTACAAACTAAAAAATTAATATGGATTTCATAGATAAGGGAAACAACGCTTTGGAGCTTAGGTCCTCATGCTATGCTATTAAATTAAGAATGAAATAATGAACAATGAACAGTGAACAACCTTATCTTGTAGGGAGAAAGGATCCTTATATAGGAGGTCTAACTTAACCTAATTCTACAAGGTGAAATAATGATAAAATAATCAAAGTATAAAACTAATCTTAATAGAATAATACTAACTTCCCATCATGCTAGGCATAACGAGTGTCTTCGATTTCCATATACTCAGTGAAGTGTTGATTTAGACTCATGACACTCTCATAAGTCATAAGCATGCCTACCATATTCAAAATCCATAGGCACATGCTTGGGCTCAATAACAGGAGGCGCATGTTAGTTTAAGCTTGAGTAGCTTACACATTTCGCTTGTTTTGCTGATGATAAACATAGCATTTAGTGTCCATTGTATGTGATAAGCTTTATAGGAATAGCTCAAGGAGTTAGGAGAGTAGTTTTGATACAAGCGCACAAGCTAGAGCCTAGCTTTGAGCCTAGTGGGGAAAGCGAGTCTTGCCAAGACAGTGTTGAAGGAATAAAGAAGAAAAAAAGCACGGGTATTGAGTTGTGAAGACCGAAGGACTAGCTGAGCAAAAAGAGTCATTGTGAGCTAGTGGATCACCCTTCAAACTCAGAGGGAGTGTACAAGTGATCAAGTGCCGAAGAGAGTATCCTTCGATGGAATCCTACACCAGCGCATAGAAGATTTGGGTGTAGTGAAGGGAAGGCCTAGAAGCTAAGGATAGGAAAATGTGTTTCTACCTATGGATAGTGATGAACGGGGATCGCCAAGCTGGACGAATTAGAGAAGCCCAAGTGGTGTTGAGAGGATTGCCAACATGGACAAAACAGTTACTCAAGAGAAGAAGCACAAATGCATGTGGAATCGTTTATGCGCTCCATGAGGGGATGGATCACACGGATTGCCAACATGGACTTCTTAATTACCATAGATTATAGAATTTGCTTTACTTAGAGAATAAGTTTAGAAATTCTATAAATATGTGGAATAGGTGATGTTAGGCACACAAGAGATGAGAGAAGAATAGAGAGCTAAAGGATTTAGAGAGAAAGCTAGAGAGTTGAGTGCTTAAGACAAAACCTCACTTGCTGAGAGGAGAAAGCAAGAGAGAATTGGTAAGAGTCATAGCTAGAGAAAAGCTACTCTAAGCCAAGGTCACTAGAGGTTAGTGTGTGAGCTAAATCATCTTGAGAGTAGAGAAGATCACTTGTATTGAGCTGAATGTAGATTGTGTTGAGAGAGAGTGTTATGAATTGTTGTAATTACTTTTGATCAATATAATATAATTGGTGGTGAGTTTTATTCCAAGCTTAGTAGAAGTTTAGGGTTCTCACATTGGGGAAAATCTTGCATTTGAGCCGAACTTATCATCTAAAAATTTTAAGGTCAAAGTATCGTAGCTAAACTCCTCTTCCGCAACTCTAACTCACTAGATTACTAGCTTGTTGTGTTTATCTTGGAGTTTAGACTAGCTTAAACGTGTTTTCAACCTTTATATATTCAAAACACTTAAGCGGGTTGATCGGGCTACTCTTTTATAAGTATTAGCCGATCAAAGTTACTTGATCCGTTCTTAACAAAGGTCAAAAACCTATAATTGGTATCAGACTTGTGGATGTCATATGCCTTGATTCCTACTCTCTAGTGTGAATCAAGCTTGCTCATATGATTTAATTGTCATATCTATTATCTCTCCTCTCAGTTGAATCTTGAAGGACATGGAAATTGCAACAATGATGAGATTGGTCAGGAAATACTTCAGAGAACAAAGCAATTCCAACAAAGCTAAACAGCCGGCTAAACAACAACAAAAATCCAAAGGTGTTCAAAATCATGATTCAAACTCTCGCTCTCTCTCACTCTCGTCCTGCTTAATGGCAGCAGAAACTCTAGGCATAGAGGTCAACACTGAAGATGAAGTAAAGAGTAAGTGGTATATTGATAGTTGTTGCTCATGTCACATGACAGGTAGTCCATATCTTCTACTCTCTCTTCATGTTAAGAATGGAGGTAATGTATCTTTTGGAGATAAAAAACAAGGTAAAATCAAAGATAGTGATAGTGTTAGTGTAGCTCACTAACACTATCCAAGTGCAGAATGTTAACCTTGTTGATAATCTCAAATTTAACCTCCTTGGTCTAGCTCAACTATGTGATCAAGGAGGAAACGGAGTTAAATTCTGTACAACATCTTGTGTTGTGCGAGATCCAAACCAAGAGATCTTAATGAAAGGTAAGTGGGTTGACACACTTACCTATTTGATCATGGTTTTCCCCAGCTAGAAAAATGTGCCTCGCCACTATAAAGGAGCAGCCAAACCTATGGCATCAGTGATTGGGACACACAAGCCTACATTTGTTACACAAGCTTCAATCCAAATGCCTTGAGCGTGGTTTCCCTCGAATCCAGTCCGACTCAATGACCTCTTGCTCCGAGTGCTCAAAGTCCAAAAGAACCAGATGTTCTTTTCCTCTTAAGAAGGTACTCTCCACAAAAGCGCCTCTCGATCTCATTCATATGGACTTGTGTGGACCTATGTGAATTCCAAGCAAAGGAGGTAATCGTTACATCTTTGTTCTTGTTGATGACTATTCTCTCTTCACTTGGACTCTCTTCCTTAAGACTAAGAGTGAAGCATTTGGTGCTTTTCATGACTTAGCTAGTCTTTTGTAAAAGAGTCTAGGACTTCATATTCGAATAATTGGCTCAGACAATGGGACTGAATTTAAGAATAGAGAGTTCCTCACATTTTGTCGAGAGAAAGGGATTATGCACAATTTCTGAGCTCCCTATACTCCTGAACAAAATGGTGTGGTTGAACGCAAGAATAGAACCCTGGAAGAAATGGCTAGAACTATGTTGTTATCCAGCGGTTTACCATCATGTTATTGGGCTCAAGCTGCGAGTACAACTAGTTATATCATTAACCGGGCAATGCTTAGACCTATTTTGGACAAGACTCCCTATGATCTACTTAAAGGACGGACACCTAACATCTCACATCTTAAGGTGTTTGCATGTAAGTGTTACGTTCATAATAATTGAAGGGACCCTTTAGGTAAGTTTGATGCCAGGAATGATGAAGCCGTATTCTTAGGCTATGCCTCAGCTAGCAAGTTATATACAGTTATTAACCAGCGAACCATGAAGGTCAAAGATAGCATCCATTTAAGATTTGATGAGCGACTTACTGACGCTACTATAGCAGCTAGCAAGGATCCATCCATAAAGGTTAGTCAATCCTCTTCTTCTATTCCTCTCTTCTCTCCCTCCCCTTCTGAAGGTACAAGTAGCAAATATGAAGAAGATGATGATATTGATCCTCCTCCGAATGATAAATCCATTCCAAGTGTCGCTAAATATGTAGCAAGCCTGAGCTCTATGTCAAGAAGAACACATGAATCCTCATCGGATAAGACTTCCTTTCCATCGACTCTAGAAGATGTTCAAATGAGTCATGCAGATGTCGCTGAAAGCTCTTCTACTACCTCTTAGAGAAAGACTACCACTCTCACTCTTCCTGACTTGACTCACATCGAAGTGGAAGATTATCAGTTCTTAAATGATCATCCTGTGATGAATATCATATCATCATATAACTCAGGTACGCAGACTCGCTCAAGCACTCAATGTCAATATTCTAGTTGCGCTTTTGTCTCGCTTCAGGAAACCAAGAACATCACTCAAGCTCTTCTTGATCCGGATTGGGTTGCTGCAATGCAAGAAGAGCTTGAAGAATTTAAGTGAAACAAAGTGTGGCGTCTCGTCCCTAAGACAAATGATAGAATTGTCATAGTTACTCGTTGGTTGTACGAAAATAAGCTTGATGACAATGGAGAGGTGGTGCTCAACAAAGCTAGACTAGTAGCTCAAGGATACAATCAATAACAAGGTATTGATTATGATGAAACTTATTGGCGGACGTGTCGTTAGGTTGTCCGATCAAAATAATCCCTTTTAACTCCTCTACAAGAGTAGAGTGGCAAGTAGGGGTCAAATACCACAAGGAACCGAAAGCAATCAATTCTTATGATATTAGAAAGACTAACTAATAAAGGTAATAAATGGGGGATTTTGGAAAACTGATTTGTTTGTTTTGTCTAAATGGGATGAACACTTCATATGGTTGGTCTAACCTACTAGCATGATTCAATGGTCCTAGATTCCTCAATTCGGGTTCTCTCACTCTATTCCTAATGCCTATATGTCCATAAGTTGCCCTAATCCTGTTCTAGAATGGATAATTAAGTCAACTAGCCCTAATATCCCTTACCTACCAATCCACCCCTAAAACTATTAAGACTTTCTCTTAGGCAGTATTAAGTACAAGAATAGATAGGAAAGTGTAGCGCCCCTTACCTACTAACACCTCATTAACCTCCACATCCCGGCGAGGTTTTCAACTAGGATAAACCAGTCCCTAGCTTTATTAAATTGAACTAAACAACCTAGGTGATCAATCCAAAATGCAATTTCAATTCAATAGATATTACAAGCAAGAGTATAAAGCAATAGAGACATATTATAATAAGAACCAAGGATAGAAACCTCACATTGAATCAGCCTAGTGGCTCGAACCAACCATACGAATTCTAGAAGACTACTCCTGGCTCATTGCTAAAACTACGTAAAGTGAAATGCGAATAATAATTCAAGGATGATTAGGGAGGAGGCAAAGCTCTCCCTATTTATTCTAAATGACAAGCATTAACCTACTAAAAATCCTATCCCATAGATTACAAATGGAGGAAGCCTAAGAACAACACAAGGAAATGGTAGGGTTTCAGAGAAATCCTGGCCCGTCAGGGGCACGGGCGCGCACGTGTCGACGTGATCGCGTCCTGGGCCGGCCTTTAAACATTAGTCTTAGTGGGCTGGCGCGGGCGCAAGTCATCAGGGTGCGGGCGCACGCAAGGCGCGGTAGCATGTCTTCAGGCGCGGTTGCGTGTCTTCAGGCGCGATAGCGTGTCTTCAGGCACGGTCGCGCCACTGGCACCAGCGGTTCCGTTTTGCACCTTTTTGGCTGTGTTTACCTCAGAAGCTCCTAATCCTCGTATTTAGTTTCTCGGCTTCGCTTGGTCTGAATCATGACAATATGCACTATAGACATGCCAAATTCCTTGATAAAGGAGTTAACGACCATGTATTATGATGTATTACGCGCTGCCTATCAAACTCCCACACTTAAACCTTGCTCGTCCTCGAGTAAGTTGTTGCTAACTCCACACAAATGTAGCGGGTATGGATGGATTGAAAGCAGTGGTCTTCAGCTCCGCACTCTGACTCTGGATACCTACAATCGTAAATCAATGGACGTAGATTCTGACTCTAGAAAAAAACTTCAAAGTAATGCAAATTAACTATCTAGACTCTAACAATGGTATCAAGTATCCCCAAAGATTTGAACTATGCTTACCTCTACGCAAATGCAATCACCTAAATCTCCAAACTATACCGAAGATGTCTTTATCCAAGTGACATATAAAAATAACAAAAGATTAAATAAGCGACTAGATCTCGTCCTAACATGCTTCCTACTTATGATAATTTTACACGAGTTCTAGCATTGTTGAAAACAACCATCAACCACACTTTACTCAAGTTACACCACATGCATTTTCCTTGCCCCCTTTTATCCTCTTACACTTTTTTACACCTTTACATTTTGGGTGCAGGGTCCGTCCATTTTATGGTCCAGACCAAATTAATTTTAGGTATAACCTGTCCATTTTATGGTACAGACTACTATGAAACTCTTTGCTTAATAGGCCATGGAGGATCGAACCCTCGGTTATTTTTCACACCTCGGACATCGCGTGCTCTTATGACTTTCTTTTACTTGGAGCTCACTACCTTTATAGTTTTCTTTTTCTTGCAAAAAGAACGGGAATAATTTATTATGACATAATGATAAACCAAATAAAATGTGGTGATTATGCAATCTTAAGAATGTTCTAATGCGTCCTAGTCATAACCACATGATCAAGCCTAAGTCCTCTACTTAATCTAACATATCCTCACCATACATACTTGAAATATTAACATCTAAGGCATAGTAAGAAAATTTGAATATCGTGCATCTTTGTAGAAGTTCACACAGTCACAAATAAGGGGAAAAACTAAGGATACCGACTCTAAAAATTTGAATTTCAATAAAAAGGGAAAACTGACTCAAAATTTTAAAATACAGGGATATGTGAGGCTAATCCCCTCCCCCACACTTTAACTACATAATGTCCTCATTGTGAGATAAGGACACATATAACGCAATTGGGTTAAGATAAATTACCTCTTCGCCGGGTTGCCTCTCGGCTAGTGCCTTTTTTTAACATCGTTGGCTCGACATACCTCTTCTCATCTTGCTTTGACCAATCTCTTGACAAACTCATCCTTTTAGATCCAATACTGCTTACTAACTCTTTTCTTCATTGGGAGCCCCTTATCGTATCCCTTCTTCTTCTCCACATAGTGTCCCGTCGGTAACTCTGTCGTCACTTTGGGTACCTGAAAAATGGGTGGAAGAAAAAGAGGGATTTCTCCTTTTGATATTAGCATGGGGAGGGGGCATCGTCCAACTCTAACTCTAACATGTCAACATCCCTCTCGGGATCCACTAACTTAATAGCAAAAACACTCGTTGCCTCATCTCCGGACTCCTCATCACTCCCGATATCAAAGCTAACTACATCTCCATCAAACTCTAAGAATAATGTCCCTCTCCTTAAGTCTACTTTAGTGTTGGTTGTTCTCACAAATGATCTCCCTAACAGTATAGGTATGCCCTCTCTATCATTCTCCAAATCTAGCATATAAAAATCCTTAGGGAAGAGAAAGCCTATGTACCTTGACTAGCATATTCTCTACTACCCCCCTAGGCCAAATAGTCGACCCATCAACTAATTGGACTAGAATATATTTCTTGTTTAAAGGTCCAAGTCCTAATTGATTGCATAGATAATATAGGAAAACATTTATAGCATCCCATAAGTCTAGCATTGCTCCATCAAAATTAGTATTGCCAATTTGGTAGGGACAGTTACCATACCAGGATCATTTAACTTACGGGCCATGCGTTGGTGGTAGATTGCACACTCTCTCTCCGGCTGGTACTCTGCTGGTCTCCTTCATCTTTTGTTTCCTCTTGACCGTGCAAAGTTACTTGAGAAACTTTGCGTACCTTGGTTTGTTTTGGACCAGGTTGAGTAATGGGATGTTCACGGCACACTTGTTGATGATTTCGAATAGCTCTTTATCATCAGTTGGCCTCCTGGTGTCCTTTAATGCTTCAGGGAATGGGGCCGGAGGCTTCTCCGAATAGAGTGGAGGGAAGTTCTGGCGTACATAGTTGCTCTTTCGGAGCTTGAAATCGCCTCTTGGGTCGTCTATCTCTTCTTCTTCCTCCATTGGACCTTCCTCTACAAGTTTCTTCTTCTCGGTTATCTCCTCCTTGGCAGTAGAAACGATGCGGTCGTGCACATGGGGGGCGCGATCGCGCAAAGTTTTTGTAGCCTAAGCGCGGGCGTGCTCAGTAAGGCGCGGTGGCGCCCAAGGAACTTGGTTCCGTAATCGTGCGCCTGGAGGGCATAGTCACGCGAGCTCTCAGTTGATGGGGCATGGGAGAGCTCTGGTGATTCGTGGTCGTGTAAAGTTTCTATAAGTTGGGCGCAATCGCATGGTGTGGTGGTGCGGTCTCGCAAAGTTTCTGTAAAGGGCGTGCAGTCGCATGTTTCCGCACGCAGGCGCACCTCTATCGGATCTTCTTGTACTTCGTCTTCTCGACTTGCTTTCTTCTCAGAATTCATACTGCTCCTCAGTGTCATTGCGCTGACATTCTTCAGATTTTCACTTGTACTCGCCATGTTGTGGTTTGAATTCACCACAGTCTGGGCCAGTAGTGAATTGGAGTTGTTCTGCGCTAATGTCGAGACTATCTGCGCGAGCTGCCCGATTTGAACCTCAAAGTTCTTCAATTTGGAGTCGTTGTTTTGGGCGATTGATATGAGAGTGGCGACGGTATTAGCC